>NC_047055.1:41081634-41175733 GCF_011762595.2 Tursiops truncatus
GCACTATTATCGTTTACGGGTTGATTCTGCTTAAAATCAATAAGAAGGGAAGGCCTGAAAGTTTTAAGCTGATGCTAATCACTTTGGTTCGGTAACTCCTTGTAGTTAAGTTATATATTTTTTCCTTCGTCTCTTAGTCATTGTAGCCTCTTGGGCAGCAAACCGTTTAACTGATCTTTAAATATTTCACAAGTTATCTTTTCTTTCCCATCCCTGTCATCAAATTTAGCATCTAGAAATTTTTTGCAATAGAAAACTTTCTTTGGAGAGAGTTGATCACAAGTTCCGGCGGGTGGGAGTGGATGGGAGAAGCAGCTAATAGAAATAGATCTTCAGAACAAAATAGTAACTTTATTATGCCCTATTGACATCCTCTACTGTCAGCACAAGTCTTAGAATGAATATTGGCCTTGGAAGGACACTTAACAGATCATCTGGTTCAATCTCCTTTTTTCAGACAGGAAAACTGAGATCCCAGCGATTCGAGGCTTGCCTTTCTTCTTCCCTCCTGTCCTCCCTCCTGCTAGCCTTCACTTGCCTCTGAGCCAGCCTAGACTCTAAGGTTAGTCATTTAAGTCATTTTATGTCTAGAACGCAGGAACCCCTGACACTTTTGACCTGCTTTGTCAGTCCCCAAAACTGGGGAACCCCATTGGTTGCATTTACTGAATCCTTGACTCACTCTCTGGGACTTGCATCAACCTACTGCCAAATCTAATGATTCTACTTCAGCATTATTTTCCATGTCAACCCATGCCTTCCTAATTCTTAATGCCAACAATCAAGTTCAGGGGCTTTGTGCTTTCCCCTGAATTATTGGTACAGCCTCCTAACTGTTTCCTATCACCAGTTTCTTCGTCTCCAACCTCATCTCCACTGCCACCCTCAATACAGCTGGAAGGCTAACATTCCTAAAACCAAGTCATCTTATGACAACTTTGCTTGAAACCTGTCTGTGGCTCCCTGTAATGGACAACACAAAGTCCCAACTTCATGGCCTGATATTTGAGTCCTGCTAAGAATTGATCCTCATTTATCCAGCCTCATCTTCTATTCTCCTTGCTGTACCATGTGTCCCAAACTAGACTACTAGCCTTTTCCCAAATGTACCCATGTTTCCTCTTATCCTCACCTTCACTATTAATCTTTCTAAGGACCAATTTAAATGTTCCCCCTGCCGCATGACATGCTAGAAAGTCTCTCTTCTTTCTCTTTCATAGCACTTAATTATAATACAATTTTAAGAAAAATTTTGATTCTTTTATCCTTCCTACTCAAATTATAAGCTTCTTGACAGTGTGAACCATCTGCTTAATCTCTAATTCAAGCAAAAGTTGTGGTTTTAGCATGCAGCCACTGGAGCAGATCTGTGCAATGAAAATATAATGTGAGCCACATGTGATTTAAAATTCTCTAGTAGCCATATTAAAAAAGTTAAAAGACACAGATAAATTTAATTGTGCTCATATATTTAAATTCATATCAAAATATTAACATTGCAACATGTAATAATATAAAAATATCAGTGAGATATTTTATATTCTTTCATACTACATCTTTGAAACCTGGTGTGTATTTTAAAGTTATTTTTATTGAGGTAATATTGGTGTATAACATTATGTAAGTTTCATGTGTACAACATTATATTTCTACTTCTGTATACACTACAGCATGCTTATGGCCCCCCAAAATTTAGTTTCCATCTTTCACCATACCCATTTCACCCTCCCCACCACCACCCCTTCCCCTCTGGTAACCACTACTCTGTTCTCTGTATCTACATATTTGTTTCTGCTTTTTCATTTATTTTGTTTTTGTTTGTTTGCTTTTATATTACACATATGAGTAAAATCATACAGTATTTGTATTTCTCTGTCTGACTTTTTTCACTTAAGATAATACCTCAAGGTTGATCCATGTTGTCACAAAAGGTAAGATTTCATCTTTTTTATGGCTGAGTAGTATCCATTGTGTGTATATATATATATATATATATATATATATATATATATATACGACATATATATATATACCACATCTTTATCCATTCATCCATCAATGGGCACTTAGTTTGTTTCCCTATCTTGGCTATTGTAAATAATGCTGCAATGAACATAGGGGTGCATATATCTTTTTGAATTAGGGTTTTTGTATTCTTTAGATAAATACCCAGAAATGGAATAGCTGGATCACATGGTAGTTCTATTCTTAATTTTTTGAGGAATTCTCCTACTATTTTCTATAGTGGCTGCACCAATTTGCATTCCCACCAACAGTGTATGAGGCTTTCCCTTTTCTCCACATCCTCACCAACACTTGTTATGTCTTGCCTTTTTGATAATAGCCACTCTGATAGGTGTGAGGTGATATCTCACTGTGGTTTTGACTTGCATTTCCCTAAAAAGTAATGTTAAACATTTTTTATGTGTCTATTGGTCATCCATATATCTTCTTTGGAAAAATGTCTATTCAGGTCCTCTGCCCATTTTTTAATTGGGTTGTTTGTTTTTGTTGTTGTTGAGTAGTTATATGAGTTCTTTATATATTATGGATATTAACCCCTTATCAGATATATGATTTGCAAATATCTTCTCCCGTTCAGTAGATTGTCTTTTTGGTTTGTTGATGGTTTCCTTTGTTGTGCATAAGCTTTTTAGTTTGATGTAGTCCTATTTGTTGATTTTTGCTTTGCTTTTCTTGTCTGAGGAGGTATATCCAGAAAGATTGCTAAGACCAATATCAAAGAGTATGCTGCCTGTGTTTTCTTCTAGAAGTTTTATGGTTTCAAGTTTTACATTCAAGTTTTTAATCCATTTGGGTTGATTTTTGTGTATGGTGTAACACAGCTGTCTAGTTTCATTTTTTTGCATGTGGCTGTTCAGTTTTCCCAACACCTTTAATTGAAGAGACTGTCTTTTCTCCATTGTATGCTCTTTGCTTTTTTGTCATAAATTAGTTGTCCATATATGTAAGGGTTTATTTCTTTTTTTAAATAAATGTAAATATTCTCTCTTTTTTTAAAAAAATATTCATTTATTTACTTGGTTGCACCAGGTCTTAGTTGCAGCATGCAGGATCTTTGCTGCCACATGTGGGATCTTCGTTGAGGCATGCGGGATCTGTAGTTGCAGCATGCAGGATCTTTCAGTTGTGGCATGTGGGATTTAGTTCCCTGACCAGGGATCAAACCTGGGCCCCCTGCATTAGGAGCATGGAGTCTTAACCACTGGACCACCAGGGAAGTCCCTTAAGGGTTTATTTCTGATCTCTCAACCTATGTAACTGTTTTTCTGCCAGTACCATGCTGTTTAGATTAGTACAGCTTTGTAATATAGTTTCAAATCAAGGTATGAGATACCTCCAGCTTTGTTCTTTCTTCCCAGGATTGCTTTTGCTACTCAGGGTCTTTTGTGATTCTACATAAATTTTAGAATTTTTGGTTCTATTTCTGTGAAAAAAATGTCCTTGGAAATTTGAAATGGATTGCATTGAATCTGTAGGTTGCTTTTGGGTAATGTGGACATTTTAACAATGTTAATTCTTCCAATTCAGGAGCATGGAATATCTTCCCATTTATTTATGTCTGCTTCAGTTTCTTTCAACAATGTCTTATAGTTTTCAGTGTACAGGTCTTTCACCTCCTTGGTTAAATTACCAGGTGTATATTTTAAATTTACAGCATGTCTCAATTTGAACTAGTTATATTTCAAGTGCGCAATAGTCCCTTGTGGCTAGTGGCTATCAAATTGGACAGTGAAGCTCAGGAGTCTTGCTGCCACGGTTCAAATCCTGGCTCTGTAACTTATAGCTGTGTGATCTGGACTAATTGCTTAACGCCTATGTGCCTCAATGTGAGTATCTATAAAATGGGAACAATAATAGTACCTACCTCTGCAGTGAAGATAAATGACAAAATGTGAGTAGAGTGCTTTAGTATCATCATCTTTGTAGTTACTGCAGGGTCCAGAGAACATCCATGAGAACAATATTGCCAACAATGAAGGCTTATTGAGTTGAACTGAATTCTGCTGAGTTCCTCAAATAGTGGAAGGATTAAAAAGTAATGCTTTGGAGTGAGAGGGTCATAGGTTCAAACTCTAGTCCTGTCCCTTCTTAGCTCCATCCCTGACTCCATTTCTTGTGGAGCACCCCTCTTGTCTTTTCTGCTCTGTAACACCACTTTAATAGCTATACCTGCTCAGGTAGGTGCCTATACTCCTTTATATCTGGACAGGAAAAGCCCCTCTGAGATCGATAACCATCTCCACTCTCCACATCTCCCCCTTACTGCGCATGTGCAGTTGGTCAGTGGCAGCCGTTTTGTCTCACTTTCCTCCCCGTCCCCCGCCCTGGCATGACTTTCTGAACTCTTCCTCAAACATGGTTGCTAAGTTGTTAGAAATCATTGCTCTGACCAGCAAGCGCCTAGGTAGTGTATTTTGTTATAAATGACTTATCCTTATTCCAGGCTTTGTAGCAACATCAGCCCAAATGCACAAACTCAGGTGTAAAACCTCAGTCGCAACTGCCCTCCAGTCATCTCTATGACCTTAAATCAGTAATTCTCAGTGTGGTATGGGGAAGACAAGAATCAGAGTCACTTGGAAGAAAGTGTTAAAATATAGATTCCCAGGTCCCACCTAGATCTGCTGGATCAGAATCCTAGGCATAGAGCCTGGGGATCTGACTTTTTTTTTCTTTTTCTAAGCAACTCTCAATTGCAAATCCACATGATGGAAGGAAGGGTAATGAGAGCATGGAGGATTGTATAGAAAAAGAGGGTGGTAGTGTCAAAGAAAAACTTTGCTCATCTCACTCTTTTTCATTTTTTACTCTTCTGTTCCCCCTCACCCATGAAGGGCAGAGCGTAGGCAGTGGCAGAACTATTGCTGGTTGTTCTGACTCTGCATCCAGAACTTACTGGGAAGCCTGCTCCTGTGTCCAGGTTGTATATACACTTAGGACAATTTGCCTAATCAGGTTATAGAAGTATGTTAAAAGGAAGTAATGGTATGGCATGTTCCCCTTCCTAGGGCTGTAAACTTTTTAACAGGATTCTAGGAAATAAATCTTAAATGACCTATGATAGAATTTCAACCCTGCAGCAGATTGGTGGAAAAGAGAGGAAGCTACTGAGAGGTGGAGACCCAGAGAGAGGAGATTAAGGAGAATTGTAGCAATTCTTTTTTTAAAAAATATGTATTTATTTATTTGGCTGCATCAGGTCTTAGTTGCTGCACGCGGGATCTTTCATTGCGGCTTGTGGACCCTGTTCTGAGGCTTGTGGGCTTCTCTCTAGTTGTGGCATGCGGGCTCCAGAGCACTCGGGCTCAGTTGCTGTGGAGCACACAGGCTTAGTTGTCTCGTAGCATGTGGGATCTTAGTTCCCTGACCACGGATGGATCCCGCATCCCCTGCATTGGAAGGGGGATTCTTAACCACTGGGCCACCAGGGAAGTCCCCGAGAATTGTAGCAATTCTGCTGATATATTGTGCTGGCAATTAACCCATAAAGGGACTCATTTTCTATGTTGCTCCCTGGAAACAACCCTCTTAGGGAATCACTGGGTGCTGCCAGGTAGTATTCTTGTTTAGCCTGAACCCTGGCCTAAAAAGCATCTCGTTCCTAGGAAGTGTATGCCCCTGTAAAGTGCACTGTGCATATGATGGTGGCTCCAGGAGTCCAGCTGGACCTTGGCAAGACCACAAGGCTTGGTTAGCAAATCCAATGGAAGTGGATGGTGGCTGGCCAGATCTATTTGGTGACCTTAGTTGTTCTCCCTTCTCTCGTCTGTGTGGGTATTGAGCTAGGTCTAGTGTTATCAATTACAGTGTTTGTATGGGAATGAATTTTTTAAAAATCATGAACCATTTTGCCTAAAGAAAGAGTCATCACATTTTAATTAGAAAAGCCATGGTAATAGGCAGCCATCCTTACGTGTTCAAAGGAATCTGCAAATTGCCTATTTGGTATGCAGTACTGTGCTCTGTGCTGTCTCTTTGTCCTGGTGGGTCCCTTTGCCAAGAATGCATGACTGCTTCCTAATCTTGTCTTTTAAGACAAAGCTTAAATTTATCCTCCTCAGTCTTCCCAAGTCTTAAGTGACTCACTTGCCAGTCACTCTCCATCACATCACCTGATTTTATCTTCTTCATAGTGCTTTTGTGTACCTGAAATTATCATTTCCTTTTCCCCTCTCTCCCTTTCTCTCTCCTTCCCTCACTTTCTCCGTTTCTCTCTCTTCCCCTCTCTTCCCCCCCAACCTCTAGAATGTAAGCTCCAGGAAAGAAAGCACGTCTTGTCTGTCTCTCAGTTCAATATTCCCAGTGAGTAGCCACTCAAAAAATATTTGTTGAGTACATGAGTGAGACACTTGGAAGATAGGAGTCTTCAGCCAGGTCTTAAAGGGCTTGTCCATGGATCAGAAGGGAAACTAGCTTTCCAGGTGAAGAGACTAGAATAGAAGGATCAATGACCTGAGTGTGTTGGGGGTTGGAGGGGGATCAGAGGGGAGCAGCCAGCTCATGGCCCAGGGGCCAGGTTAGGAAGCATTGAATGCTGTCATTGGAGGAATGGGAAGGTATGGAGGGAACAGGAAGAGCACGTAGGATGCAAAACCACAGATGCTAGGGTGAGGATGTACATGATTTAAAGAGCAGTGAGGGAAAAAATCATTTGGTTATTGAATAGGAAGAAATAATGAAAACAGGGTTTAACAGAGTTTATCCTAAAAGAACAAACTAGAGCAAAATCCAGTCAGGTTCTACAAGTGCACTTGTTCCTTAAGTAAATCCTTGTGGGTGAACACAGCCTAGAACAGATAACTGCCTCACCTCTCTCATGCTTCTTTTGTCCTTTCCATAAAACAGGAACTTAAGCAATGTCATCAACAATAATGATACAATAGCAATTCTATTGTCAGGCACTAATCCATACAACAGTCTTATTAAATAAGTGCTATCATTAGCCCCATTTTAGAGATCAAGAAATCGAGATTTGGAGAGATTACATAATTAGCCCAAATTCAAACCCAGATCTGGTCCAGAGTTCTATTGACCACTATCTGTAACTTGGAGGCTTCAAAGATAAAAATCCCATTTGGAAACTTACTGCAAAAAGGTACCACCTTGAAAGAAGCAAATAAAGTTAGAATAGGAACTTTCTGACCACCAAACCCTGAAATGAAAATGTTGTATTTGTATGCTGCTTTGACAGGAAGCAAATCTAAATGTATTATGAAGTACTATGTACTCTAAATGTATTATGAGGTACACCATAAATGTATTGTGATGGTGTTAAGAGCAAGGGCTTTAAGAATTTGGGAAACCTGAATTTGAATCACAGATCAACTACTTCCTGGGGGTATGATCTAGGTTAGTGAACAACTCTGAGCCTCAGCTGCCTCATCTATAAAATGAGGATGATACTAGTACTGAGGTCATAAAGATGTAGTGAAGATTAAGTAGACTAACACAGGTAACTTGTCACTGTAGAGGACAGAAGCACCAGCTTTAGAATCAGGGTTCAGACCTAGTTCAACGATCTAGTAGCTGTGTGACATTAGGCTGGATACTTTACCTTTGTGAGTACTGGTTTTCATATGTGTAAAATGGGAACGATAATATTTGCAACTCATTCTACCAACAAATATGTATTAAATGCCTGTGGTGCCAGGCATTCCACTCAGTTTGAGGGTAAAAAGATGAATAATCTTTATCTGCAAGGAATTTACAATTTTGTAGTAGGAGACACAACCAACACATAAGACTATTATTATAAGGATTATGATACAGTAAGGGACCAAAGAAAGGAGTCTACAACTCTATGTGGAGGAGTTAGGAAGGGCTTCACAGAGGAGGTGAGGAAGTTGTGAGAGCCAAATTGGATATATTCTAGAGTGTCAAATGAACAGTGAGTGAAAGTAGCTTGGAATTGGAGAATGAGATAGAGAGATTTAATTTTTTAATAAATTTATTTATTTTATTTATTTATTTTTGGCTGCATTGGGTCTTTGTTGCTGCACATGGGCTTTCTCTAGTTGTGGTGAGCGGGGGCTGCTCTTCGTTGCAGTGCACGGGCTTCTCATTGCCGTGTCTTCTCTTGTTGCAGAGCACGGGCTCTAGGTGCACAGGCTTCAGTAACTGTGGCACACAGGCTCAGTAGTTGTGGCATGCAGGCTCAGTAGTTGTGGCGCACAGGCTTAGTTGCTCCGTGGCATGTGGGATCTTCCCGGACCAGGGCTCGAACCTGTGTCCCCTGCATTGGCAGGCGGATTCTTAACCACTGAGCCACCAGGGAAGCCCAATATTTAATTTTTTATTGTAAAGTATAACACATACAGGAAAGTGCATAGGAAATAAATGTACAACTCCGTATATTGTCACAAAGTCACTACAAATTTGTAACCAGCACCCAGATGCTCCCCCCATGCCCTCTCCCTATTACTACTTATTTCTTCTTCTCCAAAGGCAACCATCACTCTCACTTAAAACAGCAGAGACTAGCTTTTCCTGTTTTTGACCTTCATATAATTGGAACCATACAATAGGTTCTCTTTTTGTGTCTGGATTGTTATTTTCCACATTGTAACTGTGATATTCATCCATACAGTTTTGTGTACACTATATTATATAGTATGCTATTGTCTGAAGACAGCACATTTAAAATTTTTCCATTCTTTTGTTAATGGAGATTTAGACTGCTTTCAATTGGGGTTGTTGCAAATAATGTGGCTATGAATATTCTTGGTGCACATATGCATGCATATCTGTTGTATATATACCCAGGGATAAAGCTGCTTTGTCAAAGGGCATGTATATGTTCAAGCTTAGTAGATAATGCCAAGTTCTTTTCTAAAGTGGTTGCACCAAAATACACTTTCACAAGCAGTGAAGTCTGGGAGTTCCTATTGCTCCATATCCTTCGTCAACACTTGGTATTGTCAGCCTTTTTAATTTCAGTTATTTGGAGGAGTATGTAGTGGTATCTCATTGTTTTAACTTGTATTTTCCTAATTACAAAGAGATTGAGCACCATTTCATATGTTCATTGGCCATTTGGGGATGTTTTGTGAAGTACCTAAGAAGTCTCTTGCCCAGTTTTTAGTCTTTTTCCTGAATTGTCAATCTTGCCTTTTATCTTCTTTACCATATTAAGGATAGTTATTTTAAAGTCTGTGTCTGATAACTCCATTATATGGAGTACTTGTGAGCTTGTTTCTATTATCTGTTGTTTTTCTTGGTTTTTGTTCACAACATTTTGTTCACTTTTATACATATTTTTGAATGAGTGATGAACACTGCATATGAACAATTGCAAAAGATAATTTGAGGCCTAGAATGAAATTGCCTTACCCAGAGAGCTTTCTTGCAAGTGACTAGAATCCCAAGCAATCTGGTATTATCTTAATCCAATTTCAAGGATTGAGATTATTGGAAACTGGGCTTTTGTTCCTGCAAGGATTGGTCTATTTCTAGTTTCCCATTATTCCTAGGATGTAGCCTTTTGAAGTCCAACTAAAAGCTTTGGGCAGAGTTGTCAGGCCCTTCTCTCCTTGGTGAGCTCTGGACTGCAGCTTTTTTATCTCCTTGCCCCTTGAAGCTGTCAAGGTACTGCTTGGCTTCTCAGTCATAGAACAGTGTCTTCTGGAATCAACAGAGGCCTTATAGGAAAAGTTGCCGCAAATGTCAGACTCACCTCTCTGAGTTTCTGCCTTTTCTTGGCCCTCTAGATCTTGGCCTCCAAATTTCTTTATTGCTTTGAAGTAATGTATGTGTATGTGTGTGTGTGCGTGCACGTGTGTGTGTGTGTGTGTGTGTGAATGCATGCATGTACACATACACATACACTTTTCATGGTATCCCTCAATGGGAGCTTTGTGCAAATTCCTAGCCCACCATTACCACAGTGGAAATCCTGCTTGAAACATTTATTTTAAAATATAACCTCACATAAGCCTCACAATAATCCAAATTATTCCCTCAGCATCACATAGCTAAAAAGTGGGAGACACAGCAATGGTAAGCTAGTCTCTCTGATTCCAAAGTATAAGTAATAAAACAAAGGGCAATGTAGCAGCTTGCGTGGTACATGATTAGAGCCGGCTAATTAGTTTCATTAGTTTCATTCCATCTCTAACATTTAATGCTAATTCAAGTATTATAGGAAAAGGAAAAATCTAAGTGAGTTATACATTCAAGAAAGAAATATATCAAGATAAGAATGGCTAATATATATATTTATGTGTGTATGTATGTATATATATATATATAAATCTCAGAAAAAAATAAATTGAGGCCAGTGGCTTCTACAAAATGAAGAATGCATTTGTCCCCACTTTCCATCCTCATTACCATTGCCTTAGTTGAGACTCTAATCGTCTCTCACCTGGCTTTCTCTCTGTAAGTTCTATTCTGCAAAAGAAGATAAGGATGATCAGACTTCCTAAGGCACTAATAGGGTCACCACCCTGCTTAAAAGCCTTCAAACTAGCTCTAGTATTTCCCTTGATGCCACATCTCCCTCCAACTACCCCTCATTTCCCTTTTCCCTTTCATAGTAAAGTGCTTCAAAACAGTTGTCTCTACACTGGCTATCTTCGTTTCCTTACTTCCCATTTTTTTCTTATACCCACTTCATTCTAGCTTCTGCTCCTGAACATTAAAAAAAAAAAAAACCTGCTTACTTTTTAGGTCACCAATGACCTCCATGTTGCCAAATGCAATGGACCATTTTCCTACCTCATCTTAGTCTCAGTAGCATTCCACACAGTTGTTCACTGCCTCTTTCCAGAAACACTACACGAGCTCCTCTTCTGACTTTTCTTCTCCCTAACAGCTTAATGTTGTTGTCTCAAGTCTTGGTCATAAGAAACACCTCTCTATCTATATTCTCTTGATACATGATTCCATCTAGGCTTAAGTTGAAATACTACCTATCTGCTGTCTCCCAAATTTACATCATCATTCAGACCATTTTTGAACTTTAGCCTCGTTTTTCTAACTTTTTATTTGGTATTTCTACTTGGATACCTCAAATTCAACATGTCAAAACAAAACGTTGATTCTCACACTACTCAATCCCTCTCCCAGTTTTCCTCATCTCAGAAATGTCGTCTTTCCCTTTCTGCCACTATCATCCTAGTCCAAACTACCATCATTTCCTGCCTAGACTATACCAATTGCTTCCTGACAGATATTCCTGCTTTCATCTTTGTCTTCCTATAATAGTCTCCACAGAGCAGTCAGAATAAACCTTTAAAAGCCTAAATCAGAATATAGAACTGCCCTTCTCAAATCCCTGCTTCTTCCAAAGTGGTTACATGTAGTATGAAGAATAGAATTTGTAAGATAGCCCTAGAATCATATGTATTTGTGCGTATGTCTAACTCTTCCTAAAAGAAAGCTAACATATAACTTCATAGACTCCACAGTGCCTTGCATATTTCTAAATATATACTAAGTCAGGGGTCTGCAAACTTTTTCTGTAAAGGGTGAGTTTTTAGACTTCATAAGCAATATAGCCTCTATATTTTGACTACTTATCTCAGCCACTGTAACATGAAAGCAGCCATGGACAAGAAATAAAGGAATAGGTGTGGCTATGTTCCAATAAAATTTTATTTACAAACCAGGTAGCAGGCTGGATTTGGCCCACAGGCCATACTTTGCTGAGCCCTGTACCGTGTCCTGAGTCTCATCTTGACAACATCAAAGAAAAATGAATACTGTGGTAGCCATGAAGGTGCCCCAGTCAGAGACAATCAGCCTCCAAGAATGCAATCATCCAACAGCTTCTATATGCAGGTTCCTTTAGGGCCTGCTGTTTTTAAGTTGAGACCATGTGCTTCTCAGGCAGCTCTCAGCCTATGACTGAGCATGGTAGTGGTACAAAGCCTTGCCATTTCTGGCCAGCACAGGATGATCTTTGCACACGAGTAATCGTTGCAGAGCACCCCATTCAGCTGGCCGAGATTTTTTAGAGCTGTGCTGCAGTCTGAGGCTTGTCTTCCCCAATTCTCCTTTCTTCTCTCTCTGTTTTCACATGTGTCAGACTTGCATCACAGTCTAAAGGCAAGTAATGTGACGACAGCTTAGACCTCAGTGGTAGCAATGCTAGTGGTGAGAAGTGTTCAAATTCTGGACAAATTTTGCAGATAGAGCCAACAGGCTTTGCTGATAGATTGAGTGTAGATTGTGAGTTAAAGAAAGGATTCAAGGATGATGTCAAAGATGATTCTGTAGAGTGCAGCTTTGTTTTCTAGTTCATTTCTGCTATTTTTATTATTACTTGCCTTCTGTTCTCTGTAGTTTTACTTGGTTGTTCTGTCTCTGAATCTTAACTTGTACACTTAATGAATTAATTTTAAGCCTTTCTTCTTTTTTTAATATAAACATTTAAGGCTATAAATTTCCCATGAATAATATTTAGCTGCATACCATGAGTTTTGATGCATAATATTCTTCTCCATTCAGTTGTATTTTTTAATTTCAGAATTTCTTCATGGACACGAGTTGCTTAGAAGTGCATTTTCATACTTCCAAAAATATGGGTTTTTCCTAATCATCTTTTAAAAATTTCTAATTTATCTGCATTGTGGTCAGAGGAAGTGGTCTGAAGAAGATTTTTTAAAACTTTGCTCAGATGCTGTGTCGGCTTGCTGAAAATTCTGTAATAATTTGGCATAGTCTTCTATATATTCCATTAGGTTAAGCCTGGTAATTGTGTTGTTCAAATCTATATCTTTATTGAATTTTTATCTGCCTGGTGTAAAAAATACAGAGAGAAAATTGTTCAAAACTCCCACTATGATATGGATTTGTCAATATCTCCTGTAGTTCTGTAAATTTTGCCTTGTATATTTTGAATCTAGGTTGTTAGGCACATTCAAGTTTAGAATTTTTGTATTCTTATGGTAACTTGAAACATCATTACTTGTGATCACCTTCTTTGTAGTAATGATATTTGCCCTCAGGTCTATTTTGTTTGATATTAATACAGCTAAACCACCTTTCTTTTAATATTTGCCTGATATATGTCTCCCCACTGTTATGGGTCTTCATGTCATAGACATGTCTCTTTTTTAGTATAATTGACACACAGGGAAATGCACAGATCTTAAGTGTAATCATCCTTCCTTCTTGAATATCAGACCTCCTTCTCAGATTATTTTTTTCTTTTTCCTGAATCACATATTTAGAAACATATTTAGAGAGTCTGTTGGCGATAATCTCTGCTTTTGATTTTTAAAATGACTTTATATTGCCCTCATACTTTTGAACTTTTAATTATTAAAATATTCAAACATATTTAAAAATTGATATAATTAACCTCCATGTACCTCCTGCCCAGCTTCAACAATTATCCAATCATACCAACGTTCTTTCATCTTTACCCCACATACTTTACCCACACACCTGAATTATTTTGAAGGAAATTCCAGACATCATATGAATTCATCCATAAATATGCCAGTATAGATCCCCAAAATAAAAACTGTTAAAAATTAAAGATAACTACAAAATCATTATCACACTAGGAAAAATTAATGATTATTCTTTAATATTTGAGATTATTGAATATCCAGTCAGTGTTTTTGGCTGCGTTGGGTCTTTGTTGCTGCACGCAGGCTTTCTCTAGTTGCAGCAAGCAGGGGCTACTCTACGTTGCGGTGTGAGGGATTCTCATTGGGGTGGCTTCTCTTGTTGTCAATCACGGGCTCTAGGCACGCAGGCTTCAGTAGTTGCGGCTCGTGGGCTCTAGAGCGCAGGCTCAGTAGTTGTGGTGCACGGGCTTAGTTGCTCAGCAGCATGTGGGATCTTCCCGGACCAGGGCTCGAACCCGTGTCCCCTGCATTGGCAGGCGGATTCTTAACCACTGCACCACCATGAAAGTCCCTCTCATATCTCTTTTAATTGCTAGGATTCCCCCTCCATCTTCTTGTTTTCCTTGTAAGTTTTTGTTCAGGAAATTCGGTTGTTTGTTCTGTTGTGTTTCCTGGAGTACGGATTTTGCAAATTGTATCCTTTTGGTTTCATTTTAGTTCATTCGAACTCAAACCAACTAGCTATGCACAATCCTGAATCAAAGAACACACATATAAACCAGGCCATCAAAATTTACACTTAATTTCTTCCAGAGGTATGCAAACAAGGATGGCATCATTTCCATCCAATGTGAAGTGCTAGGTAATCAGGCATCCTCCGTGTTTACTTCCTATTCCTTTATAGTGTTTTACATGTATACCAAATGGTGACTTAAAACAACTAACAAAATTTAACAAAAAGATCAGATATCAGATAGAACTGGTCGACAATTTAATTTAAAAAGTGAGGAAAACATCAACTACTTGAAGAAATGTATGTGGTAACGTGGGGAAAGGTAGATGGAGAATTTGAAATTTTTAACTTAAAAACATATTTCTTTCAAAAATCAAGGAAAATGAGAACCTACTGTATAGCACAGGGAACTCTACGTGGTGCTCTGCGGTGACCTAACTGGAAAGGAAATCCAAAGAAGAGGGGATATATGTATACATATGGCTATTTACTTTGCTGTACAGCAGAAACTGACACAGCAGTATAAAGCAACTATTCTCCAATAAAAAAATAAATAAAATATGCAGTTAAGACAAAAAAAGTCAAGGAAAAGCTAGGTGTCAAACTCCTCTGCTACAAATGATGGTGGTTTAAATTATATAATAAAGTATTTACTTAATCTGAATTCTTTGGGGAGGTTTTAAATGGTCACACTCTCAATGGAAATAAATCTTTTAATAACTGTCTTATTTAGATATAGTCCTCTGGTGACAAGGCAATTTTCTGACTGCACATGAGATAAATGGAGTTAATACCATTAAGCAAACATGAAACTTTTGTTGTACTGTGATCATAGATGAGTCACTAAGTAAAATGATTAATCACAAATCAGTGTTGCTAGGCTCACTGAGTGACTATCCTTCCCTTGCAAGGCAGTTAGAAACTCTAAATTTATAAGCTAATGAGTTAATTCTAGCTATAAACAGACACAAGCATCAGAGTATTCAGGAAATTTGTACACAATTAACCTAAAATGATGACTATCTTAAAATATATTTTGGCATATTTCTATCATACATGGTATTATACAAATATATAAAATGAAATCAAATACCTACAGATAAATTTTGAATAATAGAATACTAAGAGAACTATTTTAATGGAAGAAAATTTTAAAATAAGAGAATTTCAATACATGTCACTACAACATTAGAGAATCATAAATTATCTTCATTTCATCAGCCTATAAATGGCTGTACTTCATGTTGCAATGACTAGAACTTGTAACCTTAATAAGTAGCATTATCATGACCTAAATCATGTTGAAAGGAAAAGGGCTTTACAAAGAGACAAACAGTATTCGTGCTTTCAATAAATATCCTCTTTCAAACACAGGAGAAAATGAAGAACATCATTGCTTGGATTTTGTAAAGAACTCTATTTGATTTTAAATCTTCATTAATCTCAGATTAACAAAGCTATTATTAATATTAAATTAGCAAAGTTATTTGCACATGTGCAAGGAAGGAACCATGGGGATGTAAAAATGAAAATGAGGACTAGTGGGGAAGACAAATAAACCCTGCTAATTGTAAGAAAGAATGGCATACAGGCTAAAGCGCCTTTAGATTACTTCCTTCCTACTTTCTCGGCATTAAAAAATAGCTTTCCTTTAATGAAATGCATCTTGGTTCCATCTTTTGTGAAACTCTGAAAACCAAAGCAAAATAATGTAAGCTGTGTGAGGGCAGAGACTGTGTCTGCTTATTTACCACTTATCTCCTAGTGTTTACCACAGTGCCTACTACATAATAAGCATCCTATTGCTGAATACATAGATGAGGAAGCCGCAGCTGAGTTTTCCTTTGCAGGATAACAAGGATGCAACAGGAAGTCATTTCATTGTATATTTAGTAAATAATGTATTAGTCATCTATTGCTGCATAACCAATTACCCCAAAATTTAACAGCTTAAAACAACACACATTTATTATCTCACAGTTTCTGTGGGTCAGGAATCTGGACATGACTTAGATGGGTGCTTGAGCTTAGGATCTCTCACAAGGCTGCAGTCATTCCAAGGCTCCACTGGGAAGGATCTGCTTCCTAGCTCACCTCACGATTGTTGGCAGGATTCAGTTCCTCATGGGCTGAACAGGCCTTGGTAGAACTACCAAGGCCTCAGTCCCTTGGTTTCTTGTCATGAGGGCCTCTTCACTGAGCATGTCACAGCATGGCAGCTTGCTTCATCAGAGTGAGCAACCAAGGGGACAAGAGAGAGTATAAGCAAAACAGAAGTCACAGTCTTTTGTAACCTAATCACAGAAGTGACATCCCATCCATTTTGCTGTATTCTGTCGGTTAGAAGCAAGTCACTAGGTCCAGCCCACACCTAAGGGAAGGGGATTACACAAAGGAGTGAATTATATGAACTTTGGGGGCCACATCAGAAGGTGAATACTATAAGTGCTGAGTAGACTGATTGATTTGAGTGTAGGGTAAATGAAGAAATGCATAGATGATGAAGCTGGAAAGTAGACTGGAGTCAGGCCGACTGTGGAGGCTCTTGAGATGTCCTAAGCTGTCTGAACATTGTTCTGATGCTTGCTACTCAAAATGCAGTTCATGGATCAGCAGCACTCATGTCACCTAAATACTTGCTAGAAAGACAGAATCTTGGGCTCCTACCACAGACCCATTTAATCAGTCTGCCATTTTAACAAGATCCTATGAACATTAAAGTCTCTAAAATGCCGCTCCTGTTGCTGAGAAGGAGAAAACAGCTTCTGTGAAAAGATTGAACATGGAAGGAAAAGGAGGAGAAATGAATCAAAGATGACTATGGTTTTTGAAAATACAACATCAGATTTGGTCTGATCATGGCATTAGGAGATTTACAGAAGAATATGGTTGACTCTCAATATCAGTGGTTCCCATACTTAATTCTGTACTAGAATCATCTGAGGAGCTTTTCAAACGCTCCTTGGAGAAATTCTGATTCTAGGGCTGGAGCATCATGTAGTGCCAAAAATAAAGTACTAAAAATACAAAAGAATAGGGGTAGGTCAAAGGGACACTGGAGCCAACCTTTAAGATGGGGGGGGAGGGAGGTCCAAATGGGAGGGGATATAGGTATACATATAGCCGATTCACTTCATTGTACAGCAGAAACTAACACAACATTGTAAAGCAATTATACTCCAATAAAAGAGTTCCCGACATCCAAAGTTGGAAAAATTTAAGCAACAAAATAAATAACATAGTATTAGGTTATAACCCAAAGTATAAAATAAATATCCATGAATCCATACTGATATAAATGACTGAATAAATAAATAAATGGAGAGGCAAATCTCCAGGAGGTAGAATGTATTTCCTCTCACCACTGAGTATGGGCTGGACTGAGAAGAGACTTGCTTCTGAAGAACAGACTATGAAAAGGAAAACATAGCTTTGCAATGGCCAGGTGACCAAAGTTAGCATGACTAGTGTTAAAGTCACGTTGATAGGATGCACCCTTCAGGATGATGTGATGAGAATGGTACTTCACCTCCCCAAATCTCAAAACCCCAGTTTAACCATGAGGAAAACTTCAGACAAACCCAAACTGAGGATGACACTCCACAAATTACCTGACCAATTCACCTTATATTTGTCAAGATCATGAAAAACAAGTGAAGACAGAAACTGTCACGGACTGGGGGAAGCTAAGGAGATGTGATGATTAAATGCAATGAGGGATCCTGGATTGGATTCTGGAATAGAAAAAGGATATTAGTGGGAAAACTAGTGAAATCAAATCATGAATGAAGAAATAACTCTGAATAAATCTGTAGTTTAGTTAATAGTAATGTACCAATGTTGATTTCTTAGTTTTGACAAATGTACCATAGTTATAAGATGTTAACATTAGGGCACTGGGTAACAGATATACAGGAATTCTCTGTGCTATCTTTATAACTTTTCAGTAAACCTAAAATTATTCCAAAATAAAATGCTCATTACAAAACAATAGATGTCCAGGCCTCACTTCCTGAGATTCTGGTTTAATTTGCCTGGGTGAGTGAGGGGGGTGGGTGGTTAAGCACGATTATTTTTTAAAAATTCCCCAGAGGATTCTGGTGTTCAGCCAGAGTAGAGAATTACTACTCTATATTAGTGGTTCTCAAACTCAGGTATGCGTCAGAATTCTCAGCCGGGTGGGGGTGGAGCGTGTTAAAACACAGATTGCTAGGCCCTCATCCCCTGAGTTTGTGATTTGATAGGTCTGGGGTGGAGCCTGAGAATTTGCACCTCTTAAAAGTTCTCAGGTAATGCTGATTTTGCTGGTGTGGGGTCCACACTTTACTGCTCTATACCAAAATCTTATAGTGATTTCTCTCAAAACAGTGTGAAAAGTAACAGCATGATACAAAGCAGTGTTATACAGTGCAAAGAGCACTAGTCTATAGCTCAAGAGACTTGGATTCTAGTCCTTAATTTGTCATCATTCAGCTATAGGACGTGGATGAAGCACTTCATCTCTCTTAGCCTCAAGCTTCTCATCTACAAAACAGAGAGACTGGTTTAATGACCATTAAATCAAAAAATCTATACCTCTTTCAACTTTTCAGATTACCATCTAGTTCTGTTATCTCAGACTTGATAAACAATTCCATGAAATCTAACCCAGTATTTCTAAAACATTAGTGGAAGATTTTTCTCTAGAATACATGCTATGATTATGAAGTAATGAAGGCTATTTTAATCAATAAGCCAGAGCTAATATATTCAAATTAATAAGATCCACATTTCATGTCATCACCAAACACCTAGTCCAATGATGTTGTCATTGCCCAAAATACTTTTGGAACTCTTTTTTAAATATACATCAAAGCCAGTTTTTAGGCCATACAAGAAAGACAGTCTTTTAAAATCACACCTCATTGACCAAACGTAGCCAGCTTTCTCAACGGCACGTAACCACCAGACAGCCCTCCAAATGAACCTTGGTTATTTCTAAAAGCCAAAATTGCCCTAAAAGAACAGAGTCTTAGCCATTAGGGGAAAGAAAACTCGTTTGAGAACTTGATGAAAGATATACAGCCCTCCCCAGAAAAGTACATCAGCATGCAAAACATTTTTGCTGACAATTTTAATCCCTAGACTCTAACTCAGAAACTCCCAGTCTGGGGAAATAAAGATGTACCACTACTAAGAAAATCCAAATGTTCTGAAAAGACTCAGAAGGAATCCTTTGGAGGCACCTTCTCTGAAGGAAACAAACGCACAATACGAAAAGCATTGGGCTTGGGGTGTGAACAAGGCACCTCAGGATTTGGATGATTTGGCTGTGTCATTAACCAGTTTGGAGCAAAGAAGTCACTTTCCTCTGAGTGTCAATTTCCTCATTTGCAAAGTGGAAGAGGAAAAGGGATTGAACTACATCAGTGGTTCTCCATGTGTTCATTGGACCAGCATGAGCATCACCTAGGAACTCATTAAAAATGCCTACTGAATCAAAACTCCGGGAGTGGGGCCTGGCCATCTGTGTTTTAACAAGCCCTCCACGGGATTCTGATGTACACTCAAGTTTGAGAACCACCAAGCTAAATGATCTCTAAAGTCTTTTCAAGCTCTCAAATTCTACAATTTATTTGGAAAGTATAAACTTCAGTAAGTTAAAATAGAAAACCAGAACCAATAGTCCCGGTCACATCTGTTGAAAAAGATTTTCTAAAATTAATTTCTAAGGGATAAAAGCATAAGAATCTCTATTTTTACCTTATGTCCCCTATAGTACCCATGCATAACTCTTTACAAATACTAGACATTCATATCTTTACCATGTGGTCCAATTTGGCTGAAAAAGAAAATTTTTTAACCCAGAGGTAGGTGAGACAGAAAATACCTGGTTCAGCTTATCTTGAACAGTTATTTCCCTCCCTATTGCCTGCTATCCAAATTATTCCATGGCTTTATTAACAAAGAAGTATGGAAAAAAACTGGACTTTGTTTTTATCTAAAAGCAACACGTATCTCGTTTTCACTGAAAATGTGCTCAAGACACACCATCAGGACTTATCAAGCAATAATAAAAATTATTATTCAACCTTAGTGCTAACAAAAGCAGAATGATTTTGAAATTAAGACTAATGGTTATGGTTTTGATTTCAAACAAGTAAACCAGATATTTGATATTAATTATTTTTAATGAGATATGATGATATATGAAGTATACTACCTGTGAGCTTTAGTATCATCAGTGTTAAGGTGAGTGGGTAGAGAGGAAAAAGAAAACTAGATTGGCCATGAGAGAAGAGCTGAAATATGGGTATGTGGGGATTCATTTTACTGTCCTACTTCAAAATTTCTATAAGACAAAGCAGAAAATGTACCAATTCAATTATCTGCTGTTCTTAAGGAAAAAAAAAGCATATAATGGTATCCTGGCAACCAAATGAATAAACTGGAATGTTAAAAATATTAATGTTATTCACCCATTACAAAGGGAAGTAACATTTTACCTAAATCTAGTATCTATCAAGCTATTACTAACAAACACAGATAATGTAATATAAACATCCCACTTACCAAGAGATTCAAACTGATAGTGAGGGAGAAGGTAGAGATTGTCAGACCTAAGTAACAGTGATTCTATTAAGGTTCTCACATCACAAGAATGAAGAAGCACTCTGAGGGATGATTCTGAAATTTATACTT
Organism: Tursiops truncatus; assembly: GCF_011762595.2. NCBI lineage: Eukaryota > Metazoa > Chordata > Mammalia > Artiodactyla > Delphinidae > Tursiops > Tursiops truncatus. The sequence continues at coordinate 41,102,374 of NC_047055.1, forward strand.
CTACGTATCTGTAAGCACAGTTTTTAAAAAATGGATTCTTTAAAATTTATGTCCCAGTATTGTCACTTAAAATTGATTTTGCATCAGAGAAGGATAAACTCATAGAAAGCTCCATGGTATCACTCTTTGCAACAATCAAAACAGAAACTGGCACCCAATTTCCACATTATTCAAACATTAAATTGTATTCATAGTCAAATGAAATAGTCAATATTTGAGAAATTTCTCCATTAAACCACCAAGTTCCCAACATAGATAGTGGCTTTAATGAAGTAGAAAATGAAATACAGCTCACTCTTCCTCTCACACCAATCACTAATAAATGATTAGTGGGCAGCAGTTCTGAGTCACTGATTACTGTTTATTGGTAAAATGATGATAGTGGTCGCTGCATAAAACATCAAATATCTAGATCAGTACTATCCAACAGAACTTTCTGTGATGATGGAAATGTTCTGTATTTTATTCCAATATAGTAGCCTCTCACCGTCTGTGGCTACTGCGCACTTGAAGTGGTGCTAATGGGACGAAGGAACTAAATTTTAACTTTAATTTTAATTCATTTAAATAGCTACACGTGGCTGGGGCTACCATAATGAACAGCATATACAGCTCTAGACTACCTAAGAAACACACAGACACAGACACTTCACTTAATATCTAACTCATTTATTAAAAATTGAAGATTACAGAAAAGCATGAATAATATTGGCTTTATTAAAGAAGCTCAATTAACTTACCTTTGACTAACAAATCAAAGCATTTAATATCACAAAAGAAATTTTGAGCATGAGGTCGATTCCAACCTCTGAAATTAAAAACAAAAGCAAAGCAGTTAAGACATTTTCCGAAGGAGAGAGCAACCACAGACCCCCCTCTAGTGGCAGGAGATAAAGTTGCTGCTGAAAAGCTGAACTGCTTCTGTACCTATACATAAAACTGCTCACAGACATTTATATAATTATAACTTAAAAAGACTCTAGAACAATACATAAGGAAAATAGATCTGGTTTTTTGTAAACACTGTTAGACCTAATTTTCACTTACTATGAAGGCTAATCTCTCTAGAAATCTGATCTTTCCAGGAAAAAAAAATGATTTGCCAATGACATTTGAGAAATTGGAGCTTTCACAAAACACAAGTTTATGGAGCCTTAACCAAACCATGAGCAAAAGAAAAGAGAGGAATTCTTCTCTGTTGATAAATGTTCTGGGATGAGACATGAAAAGGAGTAGAATCAGAAGTATAAAGTAGTAAGCAGCAGTGGGTTTGTAAGAATTCATGGTACATCAAAAGAGACAGTTTAAAATATTACAAGAGTTCTTAATAACCAAAACACTTTTCATTCTGATAATCAGTTTCAAAAGACAGCTCTGCCACATTGCCATTTTAATTACAACCATATATACTCATTTAGATTTAACTACTGAACAACTACTTTCAAGTACAAGAAGAAACTCAAAATAGAAATGACTTGTATTACAGCTATTGCTTTTCCCTCACAGCTTCAGGAAAAACAGCTTTTATATACATTGTAGTAAGTACAGAATGTACAGAAGACAGTTATATATACAAAAGTGCATTAATATAGTAATACATTTAGCAGAAATACAGGAAAAAAATCCTGGTTAACAACCTGATACATTACAGTATTTAAGACTACTTGAAGATTCTCCAAACCAGTCAACTTCCTACTTGCTTTGGTTATGATATTGATGCTACATAACTAACCTTTGAAACTGAAACAAAAAATTGAAAATTTTAACCGTCTGTGAAATGTTTTACATATACTTGTGTTTATCCTTAATAGCTTTTGAAAACAGTTCTATAAAACTCCCAACACAAAGATTTAGAATGGATAATACCTATATCTAAATTAGAGTACTCAAAGGAGAAATGAAATTGATCCACTATAGGAACAGACATGGTCTGCTCCATTCCTAAAAGCCTCAGCTTGATAACCTAACCCCAAAGTCTCAACTTAAATCCAATTGGTCAGCTACTATTAAAGAGCAAGCAGCTCCACAAAACAAGCCATGGCTTCAGGCCACTGTTCCTTAGAACAATTCAGAATAAGTGTTAACTTGTCATTTATACATATTAATTCTACATCTACCTTTATATAATCAAAATGCATATGTATAATTAGAACAACTCTCCTCTTTTCTACCCCCATCCCTCACCACAAAAAAATAACACATATTTCCACAGGTTCCATTGACCACAAAGATGTAACAAAGAAATTTAACAATAAAAAGTATTACATATTGAAATCAGAGAAGACCAAATCAGTTCCTCCAAGTTCAGTATGAATATCTAATTAAAAATTAATTTACCATTATGTGATCTAGGTTACAACATTAATAACCTTAATTTAAAATATAATTGTGAAGGGGGGCTGAAAACAAATAATTTTAATATTAGAAAAAATATGAAAATAAAATTTTAGTGAGTCAACTCAGCTATACCATGCAACCTCCTTACTCTTTTTTATCCTTAAAAAAAATTTTATCAAAGTATAGTTGACTTCTTACTCTTAATAGCCAGTTAACCTAGAGGAATTTTCATAGTTCCTTCTAAGCCTTTTGGAATAAGTAAATAAGTTATTTTCCAAAGAAATAAGAATTAAGCATTTCTAAGGAGCTACGTTCCAGATACTGACAGGGATGCCTAGGTCTAAATATCTCTCAGATACTTCCTGCTACTTAGCATAATTTCATTGTAAAGATAAAACTTATCTTACTTTGTCAGACTTAAAATGAATCCAAAATTACCACAGTACATGTGTATACAAATACTTATTTTCTACCTAATAGTCCTTTTAAGGATTAAATTTACCTCTAAGTTTAGACATGTTGAATGTCAGTGTAATCAACATCACTACTATTATTTGAATGTAACTGGAAATTTTCCTATCAACCATCTCATACTATATACTGACTTTAAGTAACCCCCTCCCAATTTGAAGCAAACGTTTTTTCTTCTAGATAGAAGTGCTAAAAGGTAATTTGTTAAAGGGAAAAGGAATGTTCGGCTATTACATGAATGAATACAAAGAATCCCTAAAGTTAACAAGAGAATCAACTTGCCATATAATCTCTGTTCTTGAAAGTATTTTTGCCTTGAAAATTATCTTTCCAGAGTTATCTGGTTTTAAAAAGTATTCTCGGGAATCCCCTGGCAGTCCGGTGGTTAGGACTCTGTGCTTTCACTGCCGAGGGCCCAGGTTCAATCCCTGGTCGGGAAACTAAGATCCCGCAAGCCACACAGCGTAGCCAAAAAAAAAAAAAAAAAAAAGTATTCTGGTTTATGACTTTTTTCAGGGGAAAAGATAAAAGAATACATTAAGCTATACTTTAGTTGACTTCAATGTTCTTCCATGATCTAGCTGGGCCAAAAATCAAGTTATGCAAATGAAACTTGAGATCTGAAGGTTTTTGTTTTGTTATACACTCTTATCATTGATTACGTAGCTCGACTTAATGCCTTTGCTTACTGATATCCAACAGCATGGGCATTTTATAAAACGAATTAAAACATTTAGATTACTTTTGAGTTTGGAAAAGCCTGATATTGACGAAAAGTACAGAGTTCACCTTTAAGGCACATGAGGCTATATAGAGTAAGCCACAAACAAAAAATTTTGCTAGAGAATCCTGGGAACAAGACTTCTATATTTGTCATGTACTAACATTTTTGGCTTAAATATGAAGACATTTGATCAATTTCACAATTTTTAAAGCTCATCAGAATCTGGATACCTTTATAACAATAGTTTCTTAAAATTTTTCCTTCATGAGGGGTTTTAGCACTTTTAAGAGCTAAATAAAATGAAATGTCCACCCAATTCATGGAGTCATCAAATTACAAGTCAGTTTCTGGGATTAATTCAGCAATATCTAGTTAACCCAAAGGACTGACGAAATGGACAAAACTGCCAACACACCTAACTAAAAATGAGACAAGTCTCAAGAAAAAAAAGTTATTTTACTCTAAGTTCTTCTTGGGATAGAATGAATTAGCCCTTTATACTCCACTACACATTATACTACATTGTCTTACTTTAACTCCGTTGCAAAACTGTGGAAAAAGACATGCCATTTTGTTTAAATTCAAGGTTCACACTTTTAAAAGCTGTGGTAGGGACTGACAGGCTTCTATGAAATCTTTTTCTTTTCCAGTTTTGTTGAGATATAACTGACATACATACAAGATCTCTAATAAAATGTTTCTGGATAAATCTGATGTGACTTTATCATGCCCTTAGTTAACAAGGCTAATTTTTTATCATGCCCTCAGTTAAGAAGGCTTATTTTTAAAAGGAAAGACTTATTTGCTCCAACATCAACTCTCTACAGATGAGAACTGACACTGGAGCAAATAAATCTCACATTTTTATTAATTGGTTAGTTGGGGTTTATATTTAAAAAGAAATAAATATTGAGTTGGATTTGTTTTAAATTGAACTCAGAAAGAGACCAGACTCAATTTATTACTTATTCCAAGAAAGAAATAATTCAAACTTGAATTACCTACAAGAGGCAATAAAACCGAAAAAAAAGGAAAGCACATTAACAAAGACGAGAATTTTTTGTCTTTTTCTGCTGTTTATTTGAGGGGGGGTTAGGTAGAGAAAAACTTTGTAATCTCCCTCTTCGATCATAAGCAAATCCAAGTTGCTTAATTTCTTTTCTTTTCATTCTTTCAATCTCTTCCAAGCCAACTTAACGAGCTATCTCTAATTTATGGTACCGTAAAAACAGCGCATCCAGTTTACACAAAATTTCATGGCGCACTTTACTATAAACACTCAAACCTTTATAAACTTTAAAAATTGGCTCTGTGGTGCTTTGGTAAACTTGTTTAATAGTGACTTAAGTTAAATCTAGGGTAATAAGACTATGTGACTGTTGGGAGAGTAGAGGAATTGGTCTTATTAGGATTTTCTTTTACTGGTCACTGTCAAGTAAACTGTTTCTAAGTATTTAATAGATAAATGCTGCTCTATGATTTCCAAAAGTAGCCTGTTTTCCTTGAAGAGTAGGTAAAGAAAACAGGCAATCCTTCCCTGGAATTTTGCTTTTGCTAAGAGCAGGTAGAGAATTCATCTGTATTTGCTCTTCTCTCCATTTACTCTTCATATATTTGGAAGGGAAAACAACGAGGTGGACCCTTTCTGTCTTCCTCAGAATATTCTGGGATCTATCCCCAAGCTCTCTTTGGGCCCTCTAAGCTAGTTAGAAGCACAAAGAGGGGGTAGGAGGAAAGTCAGAAGGACTACTCCAACTGATAACTGTATATACTTTTATTTTAGTAAAAATTTAAAGTATGAATTTAGTAGTCTTCGAAATGTTACAACCATACCACAGTCCTCAGCAAAGCTGCAATATATCAATTTTTTTCCTCAGTTTCAATTCTTTAACCTTTGAGGAACCAAAATAAAATCAAAATTTCAAAACACATGACTGTAAGAAAAGGTTAAGCCTTTCTATCAACTGAGAATTAAGAATCTAAGTTGTTAATCTTTTTAACAGGTTACTTGATATGATACAATGTAAAAAAAAAAAAGTAGGAATCTATCAACCGCTGACTCTAGAGTTTAAAAAAGTATTGATTAGGGATTCCCTGGTGGCGCAGTGGTTGAGAGTCCGCCTGCCGATGCAGGGGACACGGGTTCGTGCCCCGGTCTGGGAGGATCCCGCATGCCGCGGAGCGGCTGGGCCCGTGGCCCATGGCCGCTGAGCCTGCGCATCCGGAGCCTGTGGTCCGCGACGGGAGAGGCCACAACAGTGAGAGGCCCGTGTACCGCAAAAAAAAAAAAAGTATTGATTACAACTCCTCCTACAAAATTATGATTACCTCCCAAGTTTCCACAACAAAAAGAAAATTATGAAAGTCAGAAAGCAGCTTGATTGTCAGTAGTATCAGTTTCCTTTTTTTTTAACCCATGTGAATGTTTAAAGATGTGTGGAAAAATAAAAGGAATCACACTACTTCTAATGTTCATAACAAACTCTCCATGAAAACATTTAAAGGGACTCCATGATTTCACATTTAAAATTAGAGTTCTATTAGTAGCCAAGAAGCTAAGTTTTTTTTATATCTCACTGCTCAGTGTATTTCTAGCGATTTATAGAGTTTAGCAGAACTGTAAGGGTTTTCTTTAGTTAATTTTGAACATTAACCTGTTCACATGCCAGAAGCTGTTACACCAAATATTTAAAAATTAGAGCTGTGCTGAAAATAAAAAGACCTACAAAAGAACTTGATAGAGATATTTTCTGCCTTTAAGGCAGTTTCACAGCCTAAAATTTCAAAAAGCAGTGGAAAAGTAGAATTGGTTGTTTTGCTTAATTGATTTCTCCTTTTGAATATTAATCAACATAGCATCATGTCTAAAATTCACCACTAGTAACATTATTTTCTCAGTAGTCATCACTTGCAGAAAGGATTCTGAATTTACATAAAGTGAAAAACAAAAACAAACCTAACGAAAGGTATCAGGGCCTGTTTTTACACCTTTGAGTTAATAATTAATGAAAACAGATAGAACTAAACCTAATGAAGGCACTATTGTAAACAGCAATCCACACCCTACCCCAACCTGGAAAAAAGATGTCCACTAGGAAATGAGAATTATGCTATGGCCCTTTAGAAAAACTAAACTAAGAAATCATAACATTAAGAAGGAAACTGAATTATGATCTCTACATATGTATACTGACATAATAAACTATTTGTCAGCAGTACCTTAAAGTCTTCTAAACTGTAAAAGTACTAGTCTTTGAAAAAGCCCACTTAACCACCCTGAAGTTTAAATAGTTAAAACATTTACTAAATCAGTGGTTCTTAAAACTAGAGGGTGTGGCAGAATAACCTGGTGCCTGTTAAAACACAATGCTAGGCCCCTCCCACAGAATTTCTGATTCACTAAGTCTGGGGTGGGGCCCAAGAGTATGCATTTCTAATAACTTCTCAGCTGATGCTGAAGCTGCTGGTCTGAGGACCACCTGCTGAGAAGCACAGACCTAAATTATGAATAGTACATCAGCACAGCCCTAACCAACAAAAGTTTGGTCAAGATGCATGTAAACAAATAAAGATAGAATAATGCTTAGAAAGAATGCTGATAAATTCACCCTTATTACATCAAAACATCTACATCTGCTTCGTGGTCTTCCTCAGTCACTTTCAAGGACAGCACTTCTTCATTAAGGAATAGCCCACTGAGCCTCTCCTTCCGAGCCTGCCTCTGCTCTTTCAGCTGCCTCTTGCGTAAGGCCTTCTGCTGTAACTTCCGCTGCTTGGATCGCTTCTGTCAAAATAAAAATTTCTAAATCAGTAAGGTTCAGTTCTGGCCTATCTACCCCAGAGTATTTTATGGATCAAATTCTATATTTTCTGATTAGAGATGTTCAAATTCCTCTGCAGTACAATCCTGGTTCCAGTAAGTGAGCCATTAGCTTAGACATGAAAACGATTCTTCAAGATTCTATTTCAATGGTATTTGACTAGTGAATCTTCTTATAAGGAAGGGTTGAAACTTATCATTTGACTAGTTATGGACAACCAGTCATTTCTAAGACTTTTTTATATCAAATTAAGGCACACTGGTGTCAGTGCAGAGGAAACATGTAGTGAACAATACTGAATACAAATATAGAGAACATTGTCAAAATCTCTAATGCTTATGCTTTTAAGGTGCCTTTCATCCAAAAGTACTAGCAATTTTACAATGGCTGGGAAAGAACCATGTCTTTTTCGTATTAAGCAAATACCAGCTTAAAAGTCCATTAGAAACCCAGTGGGTACTCTATTCCTTGTCACTGGCAAACTGATGCCAAAAAGGAATGACCACATATCCAAAGAAAACACGTGGCAACCAACAAAGCTGGCTATGTTTCTGCTACTTTGGTAAGAATCAGGGAAGAAATCACTGTGTATCCTTGTCACCACTGGGTTCCCAGAGTTATAGAGAAACCCTTATCATCCATAAGTTGGCTCCACACTGTCGCCACTGCAAGGAACCGAACTCCCCTGCTAAGCATCACAGAACCATTCTGTACACATTTAAACTTCTTATTTATGTGCCCAATAATATTATACAGAATTTTTTCAACTGTCAGAAGAGTAGACAGAAATTAGAGAAAGCATGATTACATTTTAAAAAGAGCTAAGAAGAAACATTCAAGATTAAAACATTAAGAAAACATTTAACACACACAAAAAACATACAGAACATTTTTAGGAGCTAATAGACAGCAACATCAGCAACATAGTAAGATCCGCTTAGTAGTAAGCTGCAGTCAGTATTGCAATCTTGAGACTCACTCATTATTTCCATCAATTTATCTTACTTAAAACAGACATAAAAATCAGATAAAATTGAAGGTAATATGGCTGTGGGTTAAAACAGCATTTCAAAGCACTCAGCCTAGAGGGCTTTGATCAATAGGAGAGAATCCTGCTTGTTCAATTAAAACCAAAACCCACAGGCATCTATACAGCAGGATAATTATAACTCTTCAAGAAATTTATATGAAGGAATACTAATGTTAATATTGAAAGGTAAAGTTTTGTATTGATTAGACGTTTTACTTTTGAATCCCGAATCCGCTCTGCTGCACTTGCAGACAAGTTGCTGTCACTGTGTGCTCGACTCATGTTGGCACTGGAGTTTGAAGCAGAGTTTCCAACACTGGACCCACTGCTGCTTGCAGAACTGACCATGCTGGCACTGCTGCTGCTGGCACTGGCACTGGCACCGCTCACTCCACTGGTGCTTGCGCAACTAAAGTTGCTTCTCTTCCAGGCCTCTCTTGCAGGCCGTAGGCGAGGGCTATGCTCCTTGATATAGTTTCTGACCTTGGAACAGACAGACAAAAATTGGTTACTGCTGTTCCTCGACATTCTGCCTTCAGAATAATGGAGAAAAGAAGAATATTGTACTTAAAATTGTCAAATGTGCTACAGATGCACACAGGTAGAATATAAAGACAAAAGAAATCTCTAAATGTAGAAACAAGTACCAGAAAAATTGACAATGTTTAAAATTCTAGAATAGATATTATGGAGTTAGATTTTTAAAAGCATATAAAATATAATCAGTAAATGGAAGGCTACTAGCCTATAGAATTTAGGATTATAAGAAAATAACACTCAGAAATAGAAACTAACAATAAAATAAAATGCATAAGAGTAGGCATTTTTTAAAGGTTGCACCTTAAGATGATTTAAGTAAGCTGCTGATTATATCTAAGATTAGAGTGTTTCCTAGATCTTAGCTAGGGGCCCACAGTACCTGTCTTCAAATGCAAGGCATCAATTTACCATACTAATGAAAAATGGGCTGGAATGTAGAAAATTATAGTATGTCTGTTGAGAGAAATACTGAGAGAAATTTTTCATAAATCATGATAAATGCAAAAAAATAAAAAGTAGAACATAAGTACTCATTCAGCTATGTATCAGAGAAAGAGAAGTAAAGCCTATATTTAGAAGTTACCAGAAATGTGTACCTCAGAATAGGAGAAGGAAAATTCATTGTTTTACCCTAGCCAGGCTCAATTACTGCATAAGACTATTCAAATCCCCCAGCTCAGGTGTTCACTCAAGTACAGCTCTCAATAATCAATATTTTGATTCTGTCAATTGGTCTTCTGTAAACTGAGTTAGAATAAATCTATAATTTAGCCTAACCACCCCTAAAATTGTGAAATTAGGTTTCAAAACCTGCATAACTAAAAAGCAGGTTCTAGATCCACATGGTCCCAGAAAGGTACAGCCAGGTAAGATGTACATGAAACCTCTTAAAACCACATGTTCTAATATCACATTTCATAGCAGTGATTTTGACCTTAATTATTTATGTATTTACATATGACTATTCAAGTATACATGTTATAAAACAATGGTATTTTCAATAGCTGTACAATCTGTATTTTCTTTACATACCTGCTTCAGTTTTTCATCTGTGAGACAGTTAAGTTCAATAATAAACTCACTGTCTGTAGGGGATATTTGAGCAGAAGGATCAATTATTTTAATAATATCAAGTTGCTCCCGAAGACCCATCTCAGTACTGACTTTACGACTCAGATACTCAATATATTCCACCTAAATGATGAAAAATTACAATAAACAAGATCAATGCCAAAACCTCTGATCTTTAGTGTGTAATTTTTAATGTTTTAAATATCAGAAGCACTTAATATTATATTTGTTCCCCGCAAAGCAATTAGTTAGAACTCAAATTCATATTTACTAAGCAATCCACATTTATCCAGTAGCTTTAAATAGGCAATAAATCAAGCTTCACATATATGTGTTTTTTGTTTGTTTGTTTGTTTTTTGGCCATACCAGGCAGCATGTGGGATCTTAGTTCCCCGACCAGGGATCAAAACCCACATACCCTGCATTGGAAGCACGGAATCTTAACCACTGGACCACCAGGGAAGTCCCCCACATATATGCTTTTAATTAAGAATGTTGAGACCGCTACCTGTTCATCATTTGTCATTGCACTCCAAGGAAGTTCATCTAAATTCAGGTGCTTGTTTTTCTTTTTAGGAAGCAGGCAAGGTGAACTTGGAATACTGGGTATGACATCAGAAAGTACATCACTCCCACTGGCAATGTCACTGCCTGGTAACTTTATAAAAATAAGGAGAAGGGGGCAGCGAAAGAAAAATTTAAAAAAATGTAAATGCCACATGTTTTGTATTGATTAAAAATGACTTTAATAAAAGACTAATGACAAATACAGAATCAGAAGACATTAACTCTGATCCACTCCTATTTTAGACAAAGCAGCAACATCAACATACTCTTTGTATATACAGTCACTTATTCAATGAGAGATATTTTCCAAAAGCTTAAAGTCACAATCAAGGCTTGTTAAAATGCTAACTTGAGAGTCAATCATCATTAAGGTTTTAAATTCATAATGTGAATGTAGGCTAGGACCCACACAGCATAATGAATAAGGAGCAGTAGACTCCATCTCAAGAGACCTGAGTGATCTGCCACCACCTGGCTCTTTGCCAGACACTGTGCTAGACATACTGCCAATATAAAGACAAATCATGGCCCTTGTCCTCATATCTGTATTCATAACCTCGAGACAATTAAACTAATTTAAAATATGTTGTTAATATAAAGAAAAATACTTTAAAGACCAGAAGTATTATAAAAGAAAAAATTGGAAAAAAATGGCAAGAGACAACGTGTAGACAAAGGAGAAAGCAAGAAGCCTAACACACAGAAAATCAAATCAGCAAAAATATGTGCTATAATTTTATACTGCCTATTAAAAATCAGTTAGAATGGATTTAATCTTTTAACAGCTTTGTTGAGCTATAACTGATATACAAAGAACTGTACATATTTCATATATACAATTTGATGACTTTGGACATATGCATACACCCATGAAAGCATCATCACAATCAAGGTAATAAACATATCCATCACCTCCAAAAGTCAGAATGGATTTAATTTTAAATAAATGTGTTTAAGTCATTTTTCAGAAAGATAAAATATTTTCTTCTACAATGAGTACATAACAATCTTCAAAAATGATGTTTTCGGGCTTCCCCGGTGGCGCAGTGGTTGAGAATCTGCCTGCCGATGCAGGGGACACGGGTTCGTGCCCCAGTCCGGGAAGATCCCACATGCCGCGGAGCCGCTAGGCCCGTGAGCCGTGGCTGCTGAGCCTGCGTGTCCGGAGCCTGTGCTCCGCAATGGGAGAGGCCACAACAGTGAGAGGCCCACGTACCACAAAAAAATTAAAATTAAAAAAAAATAATGTTTTCATTTTTACAATGTACAAAACAGCACCTTTTTGTTGTTTTGGTTCTACAGACTTTGCAATTATATCTGAACTCTAGGTGATTACTAGGCTTTTGAAGTTACCAAAAAGAAAAGCCACTTTATCCATGCAGATTACTGCAATCACATGTGTTTGGCCTCCTATTGTACCCACAGCACTGTAACAGGTACAGGGAATCCAAAGGAGCCTAAGTCATGGTCCTTACATAAGAACTTTATATTCTAATTGGAAAGATAATACAATAGCACAAACATATAATTTTTGTGCTATAATATAAATATAGCAAATAACAAACGCATGTCTGAGATGACAAGTCATCAATGGAAATACCTAGCGTGAGTTGAAGCTACAAGATTAAAGCTTAGAGAACTACAAGGGGGCAGGCACTGGGGAGTCAATTGCATAGAAGAGATGAGTGAAGCCACAAAAAGGGGGTTGATCACTACGCAAGGTGACCATGATGTTTAGAATGAAGTTATCCAAGTTAGCTATTACTCTTAAAAACCACATTTTCACTTTGACTGTCATTGATGAATCTAAGCATATAAGTGACATCCAACAATCTGTATGACTTCCTTTAAAATCTCACTAACTAACACTTCTTGTTCACCCTTAGCTCAAATGTTATCTAGTCAGTGTAATGAAAGAATGATTGCTGAATGCACACATGAAGGCCATCTCTTTTTCAGCCTTTAACGTCAGTAAAACATTTTGCTATTTTCCCTTTGAAAAACTTCAAATCACAACATTACTATGTTAAAGATCTCCCTGGGGTTCCTAAAACAAAATGAGATGCTCCTTGTCAGATGAAAGGCCTCCCCTACTTCAAGCTCCTTTGATAAATTAGGTAGAGAAAGGAACTCTCAAAGTATCTATACTCTCAAAACTTAAGAAAAGAATTCACCTGTAGCCTATATCTGCTAAGTGCCAGACTGTATGTTAAGCATTTTAATTTGTGCCTATTTTTTTTTTTTTTTTTTTTTTGCGGTACACGGGCCTCTCACTGTTGCAGCCTCTTCCGTTGCGGAGCACAGGCTCTGGACGCGCAGGCTCAGCGGCCATGGCTCACGGGCCCAGCCGCTCCACGGCATGTGGGATCCTCCCGGACCGGGGCACGAACCCGTGTCCCCTGCATCAGCAGGCGGACTCTCAACCACTGCGCCACCAGGGAAGCCCCCTAATTTGTGCCTTTAATTATGTTTACATGTTTGTTGGGGGGGTGGGTGGAAAAAGATAGGCAATTAATGGTTCTTTGGCCATTTTTTTCTGGGGAGAGGTTAAAAGACCCCAAACAGAGTTCAAATCAAATCCCAGCCCCACTGCTCACTAGTCATGTGATCTTGTGTAGGTTAGTTCCCTTCTTTGAGCTTCAGGGTCTTCAGTAAGTTATGGTTACTGTCATCCATCTCAAAGGACTGTTGAGAGATTTACAAAAGGTAACATGTCTGGCACATGGGTGATACTCAATAAATCGCAGTATGTCCCTTTTTCTATACCTTGCCATGGTTTTAAACCCTTTTTAAAAAGGAGCATAAACCCTCAGAGAATATCTCATGTTGCTAAAGTGGCTGGGTTAAATTTCACAAGGTAGTCTCTTGGAATGACAGCATGGGGAAAAGGAAAAGGTATTCAGGTAAGGAGAATAAGTTAATAAAACCATAGGTGGAAGAAAAAAACACAGGATGAGGTTAAGGAGACCAATATAATTAAAACAGAAAATCAGTGCTAGGGATTTGAAAGTTTAACAGACGAACTAGAGCTGTTATATGATATGAAGAAGTAGACCAATAACATTTCTAAGTAGAAGTAGTAATGATGAAATTGGTCTTGAGGGAAGATGAGTTAAAAAGCAGTATGGGGACAAAATAGAGGAAAGACTGGAATTAGGAAGCTCTTTTCTTGTGATCTGGGCCTGGACTAAGATAAGCAAAAATGGAAAGAAAAATGGGAGCAGATAGGGAAATTTTCAAATGAAATACAATTTATAAGACTATTTGATAACTGAATGGATAAGGATAATAGTCAAATGGCCATATGTGAGACCAGAAGAAAAACTGGCAACATTTCATGGTCATACAACCCACCCTGGTTAACATACAACCCTTAAAGACCTCATTTTTTATGGCAAGAGACCTGAAGTAATGTTATATAGATCTTCTAGTCCTACACCTCATTGTACAAATAAGGGAAAAATGATATCCAGGGAGGGTCATACGGTTAGTGGCACCATCCAAAGAAGGACACAAGTTCAGTGCTTTCGACTATGTCAGGCTGTCCTGCCCTGCAGGTAGTTTGGAATGAGAGAAGAATGCAATTTGGGATATGGAGAGTTTGCAGTGATAATGAGAAAAGCAAGTACAAGTGTCCTTTGAAATGACAATAATCATTTTACAATACACTGTAAGACATGTCACAAAGCAGAGTCTTTTTTTTTCCCCCCATGGAAACACTGTAATTGGAAGTTGCATCACTGATCAAGGACTCAGCATCAGATAATGGGCTAGCATTAAATAATAAGGTCATTCAACTGGAAATGTCAAGTAGTCAATTGGAGATAGGGGATTAGAGCTGCAGATATACAGGAGAATTAACTGTATGTGCTCCTGTGTATTTATTAGACCAGCAATTTTCCATTTTATAACTGATAATATATTTCAGGATAAAAATGCTTAATAATTCTCATCTCGTATTTTTCATGGACAACAATATTTGGTATATCTATATTAGAATCAGTAATTGTGACAAGTAAGGAGAATTAAATCAAACCTCTGCCATATTTTCTGCAGTATGCAGCAAAATTTTATGAGTAAGCTCATTTCTTTAACAGCTAATGTGCAATTTCAAACTGTACCTCTAGGTTTCAAGCATGACAGCTGAATTACTCACTCTTTAAATTTTCTATGCTTTCCTGCTCAACAATAAAATAATTTCTCAAGTTCTAAGACTAGTCAAATATATCTTTAATAGTAAAAGGACTGCAAGCAAAGAAAACTATCAACAAGGCAAGATGTTTTCATGCTACTTCAAATGCTAAAATGCTACTTCATTCTAAGGTTAAAATCCTGCCTTGCCAAGCAGTTAGCATTTCTCTTCCAGAGAATCTATGAATCATTTATATTTACTTTAGTAGTAACTGAAACATCTGTCTAAAAGAAAGATTTAAACAGATGCAGATTTTAATCACAACAGAGGTAATACGAATTTTTAAACTACAGTCAATGATTTTTAGCCTACATTAATCCTAATACATAATTTGTAATTATCTTCTGGGGTAATTTACTGTTCATGATTATGAGATCCCACAAAGACAAGAGAGCATTTTAAACCTTTCAGCATATTTAAACAGCAAATATCCATGGTAACAGAGTACCTACACTCCAATTTCAGAAGTGGAAAACACATTACTAAGGCAGGCCTTATTTTTGTTTCAGTGTTGTCAGTCATGTGCATTAACAGTGAGTGGTCGGGGATAGTTTTCCACTCTACTCATAAAATGAGTGAAGAAGTCAGCAATTAAAATTAAAAAGCGCCTGCCATTTTGCAACATTATGGATGATAACTCTAAATTAAGTCACATGAAATAAGCAGAAAAAATATTTATCAGAATTATCAGAACTCCATTTGCTTATACTGTGTTAAGAATCCTTGTGGTCTTATTTTCAATACAAAGTGTGCACTTTAAAAAAATGAGGCACTGGGAAGTAGGGAAGGGAAGGAATGGGAGCTTGGGATTAGCAGATGCAAACTATTGTATATAGGATGGATAAACAACAAGGTCCTACTGTATAGCACAGGGAACTATATTCAATATCCTGTAATAAACCATAATGGAAAAGAAGATGAAAAAGAATATATATATATATATATATATATATATATGTATAACCAAGTCACTTTGCTGTACATAAGACATTAATACAACATTGTAAATCAACTATACTTCAATAAATTTTTTTTAAAAACGAGGCACTGAAAAATAAAAAAAGTACCCACACAAAGATGCTCACTGCTGTGTTATCTATAGTAGAAAAAAAAACTGAAACAGAGGTAAATAGTGGAATGGTTTCATAAGTTCTGACATACTAGAGTACCAGGACTATTATGTAGTCATTAAGTGAATAATTTGCAGATCATGAAGAAGTTTATATGTTAAATGAGAATTTTATTATAGTATCTTATCCAGAAGGGAACACTGCCCAACTCATTCTATGAGGCCAAAGTGATACAAAGACATCACAAGAAAGGAAAACTACAGACCAATAACGTTTATGAAAACCGATGCAGAAGTCCTCAACAAAATACTAGCAAACCAAATCCAGCAGCAAATTAAAAGGATTATATACCATGACCAATTAGGATTACTTCTAGGAATGCAAGGGTGAGTCATCATACAAAAATCAATGTAGGGGCCTCCCTGGTGGCGCAGTGGTTGACAGTCCTGCCAGTGCAGGGGACGTGGGTTCGTGCCCCGGTCTGGGAGGATCCCACATGCCGCGGAGCGGCTGGGCCCGTGAGCCATGGCCGCTGAGCCTGCGCATCCAGAGCCTGTGCTCCACAATGGGAGAGGCCACAGCAGTGAGAGGCCCGCGTACAGCAAAACAAAAACAAAACAAAACAAAAAACAAACAAAAAAATCTAACACCCTTTCAGATAAAAACACTGAACAAACTAGGAATAAAAGAGAAATGCTTCAATACGGTAATAAAGGACATTTGTGAAAAACCTACAGCTAACATACTCAAAGGTGAAAGACTGAAAGCTTCTCCCCTAAGATCAGGAAAAAAAACAAGGATGCCTGCTTTTGCCACTTCTATTCAACACTGTACTGGAGATCTAGCCAGGGCAATTAAGCAAGAAAAAAAAAAAAAACTATCCAGATTGGAAATGAAGAAGGAAAACCATCTCTATTCACAGATGACATGATTTCAATATAGAAAACCCTAGAGAATCCACACAGAAAAAGAGAACTATTAAAACTAATACATAAGTACAGCAAAGTTGCAGGTACAAAATCAATATACGAAACTCAACTGTATTCCTATACACTAGCAATGAATAATCCAAACAATGAAATTAAGAAAACAATTTCGTTTACAACTGTATCAAAAGAATAAAATGTTTAGGAATAAACTGAACCAAGGAACTATAAAACTTAAACACAGAAAACTATAAAACATCATTGAAAGAAATTAAAGAAGGCTTAAACACATTCCAGCCCATGTTCATGGACTGAAATATTTAATAATACTGTTAAGACAGTAACATTCCCCAAATTGATCTACAGATTCAATGAAATCCCTATCAAAATTCCAACTTCCCTTTTTGCAGAAATGGACAACCTGATCCTAAACTTTGATAAAGAAGAACAAAGTGGGAGAACTCACACTTCTTGATTTCAAACCTTATTACAAAGCTAGAGTAATCAAAACATAAGGATAAGGATATCCTGGCATAAGGATAGATATATGTATCAATGGAATAGAATCGAGAGTCCAGAACTAAACCTATAAACATCTATGACCAATTCATTTCCACAAGGGTACCAAGACCATTAGATAAGGAAAAAATTAGTCTTTTCAACAACTGGTGCTGGGACAACTGGATATCTACATGCAAAAGAATGAACTTGGAAGTCCTACCTTATGCCATATATAAAAAGTAACTCAAAAGGATCAAAGATCTAAATGTAGGAACTAAAGCTCTAAAATTCTAAGAAGGAAAAAGATGAAAAATCTGCATGACCTTGGAATAAGCAATGGTTTTTAAAATATGACATCAGAAGAACAGAACTCTAAGAAAAAATAAATTAGACTTCTATAAAATTTAAACTTTTGTGTATTAAAGGACACTATATCAAATGAAAAGACAACCTACAGAATGGGAAATATTTTTGCAAATCATGTATATAAGAGCCTAGTAGCCATCACATATAAAGTACTCTTACAATTCAACAATAAAAGACAATGCAATTTAAAAATGGGCAAAGGATCTGAATAGACATTTTCCCTGAAGAAGATATACGAATGGCCAATAAGACATGAAAAGATGCTCTTCATCATTAGCCATTAGGGAAATGCAAATCAAAACCACAATGAGATACCACTTTACACACAGTAGGATGACTATAATAAAAAAGACAGACGATACCAAGTGTTAGAAAGGATGTGGAGAAACTGGAACTTTCATGTATTGCTAGTGAAAATGTACAATGGTACAGCCACTTTGGAAAACATTTTGGCAGTTCCCCAAAAAGTTAAACATAAAGTTATCACATGACCCAGCAACTTCCAGTGTATATCCAAGAGAATTAAAAATATACATCCATATAAAAACTTGTACCTGAATGATCATAGCAGTATTATTTATAACAGCCCCAAAGTGGAAACAATCCATCAGTTGATGAATGAATAAACAAAATGTTAGGTATCCATAAAATGGAATATTCAGCCATAAAAAGGAACTGTTATGGACTAAATGTTTGTCACCCCCCAAATCCATATCTTGAAGTCCTAATCCCCAACATGATGATATTTGGAGGTGGGGCTTTGGGAGGTAATTAGGTTTATATGAGGTCATGAGGGTGGAGCCTGTGTGATGGGATTGGTGACCTTATAAGAGGACCAAGAGACCAGAGCTATCTCTCTCTTCCACCTCTATGTGAGGATACAGCAAAAGGCAATCATCTGCAAACCAGGAAGAGGGTGCTCACCAGAACCTGTCCATGACGGCATTCTGATCTTGGACTTTCAGGCTCCAGAACTGTGAGAAATAAGTGTTTGTTGTTTAAGCCACCCAGTCTATGGTATTTGTTACAGCAGCTCGAGCTGACTTAAGACAGGAATGAAATACTATATGCTATAACATGGATGAACCTTGAAAACATTATGCTAAGTGAAAGACCCCAGACACAAAAGTCCACATATTATATGAGTACATTTATATTAAATATCCAGATAGGTAAATTCATAGAGAAAGTAGATTAGTGGTTGCCAGGTGATGGGGGCAGGGGGAAATTGGGACTATCTACTAACAGGCATTGGTTTCTTTTGGAGTGATAGAAATGTCCTGGAATTAGATAGTGGTGATGGCTGCACAACACTGTGAATATATTAAAAATCTCTGAATTATACATGTTAGAATTATTAAAATGGTATATTTTATCTCAATTTTTAAAAATTTTTATCCAAATCATATTTACAACTGTATATGAAATAGAAGCATTTGGAATAAAATAAAATTTAAAAACAGAGGGGCTGTGGATTATATTTTCCTCTTTAAAAACCTCTTAATTTTCAGTATAGCATTGTTTATAACAAGAAAAAACTGAAACCAACCTAAACATTCATCATTAGGGAACTGATTAAATTATGATGCAGTTACCAAAAAGAATGAGACATAGTACAGGTAGTTGAAAAAAAGCAGAGGGCCAAAACAGTGGCTGAAGTGTGATCCCATTTTTGTGTGTCTTTTTTTTTTTTTTTGGTGGGGGGTGCCCTCACCAAGCAGTATGCGGGATCTTATTTCCCCGAACAGGGATCGAACCTGTGGCCCCTGCAGTGGAAGCGCAGAGTCTTAACCTCTGGACCACCAGGGAAGTCCCCCTGTGTGTTTTTAAACGCTGTGCAAGCACACTTGTATCTGCACAAGCTCTTATCAGTGGTAACCACAGAAGAGTGGGACTTGGAGACTTATTTTTTAATTTTATGCTATTTGGTATTATTTGATATTTTAATAAAAATTGTTTGAAATAGGGCTTCCCTGGTGGCGCAGTGGTTGAGAGTCCGCCTGCCGATGCAGGGGACACGCGTTTGTGCCCCGGTCCGGGAAGATCCCACGTGCCGAGGAGCGGCTGGGCCCGTGAGCCATAGCCGCTGAGCCTGTGCTCTGCAACTGTTGTGGAGAGGCCACAACAGTGAGAGGCCCGCGTACTGCAAAAAAATAAATAAATAAAAAATCAAAAAAAATTTTTTTGAAATAAAATGTTTGATTCATCCTTTGGAAAACAACTTCAAGTATTTAGATGGCTTTCAAACATAGTAGATATTCAAGTATTTGTTGAATATAACAGTTGCTGTATGCAAGGAACGCTTCTTCAAACGTTATTGTGTTTTACAATCAGAAAACGGATGTTGCCATAACATGATCTACATTTTCTGAAAGACTGTTTGGAAATGCTGCCTTATGATGAGTGCAATTTGCCACAAAGCCATTTTATGTGGTATATGTGCCACAGAAGAAAAAACATTGTTAGGTGAAAAACAACTCTACATATGAAGAGAATACAAAATGAGAAATTATATTCCTAATAACAATGAAAAATTATGTATTATGCAGTGGTTTGTGATCTTAGATATATAATGTGACCTTGATGTAAAGGTATTGTGCCTATAAGGACATGAAGGCCATTTATCAGTAAAGAGAAAATTTGCTTGGATTAATGCACACAAAGGTACTAATGATATATAATAATAGGAACATTATACAATTAAATTACATGAAAATGTACAAAAGGTATCTGTAGCGTGAGACGCCTAAAAGGTACGTTAGCAAAAATAAAGGATACATATTTCTTCTAATTCTTAATGCTGTCAGAGAATCTCCAGGACTGAATAAACATTGGAGAAATTTACTTTGAGGTAGAGATGAAAATACCAAAACAGAAATTCATACTTCTACTTATGGAGTAATGATGGCAATATAAGAAAAAAAATCCTACCTGCCATTCAAATTCGCTATCTGACCAATCCCAGTATGTGCTAATAGAAGAAGAGACATCACTGCAGACACTCCCCTCAGGGAATAAATCAAAAGACGTGAAGTCCTGATCATCTAATAGGGAATAGCAATCATCTTGATCTCCAACAGAAACTGATGAAAACAGCTCCTCACTGCATTCTGAGCTGGCCACACTTGTTCCACAGGAAGTTAAGTTCCACCTTAAAAACAACACAAAAGAAATCACAACAGAAACTACAGAACCCACACAATTTTAAGATACAAATAGGATACGATTATTACATTTATGAGGAATATGAGCATATTTTTAGATACGATAATGATATTGTGATTATTTTCAAAAGAGCTCTTATCTTTTAAAGATACATACTAAAATATTTATGAATGAATATGTCTGATATTTGTCTCAAAATTATAAGGAAGGGGTTGAGGAATGAGTCGGGGTATAGATAAAGCACACTGCCATATGTAATTGTTGAAGCTGCATGATGGGTATATGGGGTTCAATACACTATTCTCTACTTTCCTATCGGTCTGACTGGAGCCGGACTGAGTTCAAATTCTTGCTCTGTCACTTGCCTGCTGTTTGATCTGAAGCGAAACAAATCCTCCCCAAGTCTGGGTCATCATCTTTAAAACGCGGTTACTATTTACATTATATGAGAATGCATACAGAGCACTCAGCAGACATCAAATGTGCTCAATACATGGCAGCTATTATTATTAAAGGAAGAGAGTAGCCAGTGCAGGGCAGAGAAAAGCACCAACAAAGTACACAGGTAGAAGCTCAAAGTGTTTCTTATATTTAAATAACTTTTACATATCAATGATATACAGGATCATTGCAAAGATGCTGGAACAAGAAAGGAGTGATGAATAAGACTAAAATGACCAATAATTCCACTAACTAACAATAAATGATCCATAATGTTTTGGCACTTTTTTCTACAAGAATATGTACATTTTTACAGAATCAGCATTGTGTGTGTGTGCGTGTGTGTAGATAGATATTAGTATCCTACTTTTATTCACTTAACATTATATACTGAACATTTACCCAACTATATTACTTGAAAACATTTTAATGCCTATATAATATTCCACTGATTCAATGTATCATAATTTATTTAACATTATTCCTTCAATAATAGGTACTCAGGCTGTTTCCAATTCTTTTTTTGGTATTACAAATAATACTGAGATGAAACCGTTTTGTTTATAATTATTTATATAAATATATATAATCTCTCAACATAGATTATTTGAAAGGAAATTACTGAGTCAAAGAATATGAACACTTCTAAGGGTGACAGTATACTTAGCCAAGTGCCTTTTCCGAAAAGGCTGCACTAATTTGCCCTCCCCAAAGCAGTCCATAAAAGTGCTCATTTCACCACAACCTTAACAGCACCGAAATTTTCATTTTTAAAAATTTTACCTAGCTGTTAGGAGAAAAACATTTTTATATCAATTTTTATTTCTTTGATTACTGGCAAGAGCAAAATTAAAAATAATTATTAGCTATTTTGCTACAGCATTTTACTAGGTGTTAATATTTTCCTTGTTGATTTTGTTAGAGTTCTTTATATGTTAAGGATATTAACATTTTGTCTGTATTATTTGTTGCAGGGTTATATTTTTTTAAATTTTTTTATCTTGAAATCTACAAATCTGTTTTCTCTTATAAATTTCCACTAGCTTTATATTATTAATGAGATAATCTTCATTGCTTTGGCAGTAGCCTAGGGAAATTAACCCTTAAGACATGATTTAGTATATCTGATACTAATAAGGTACTAAAATAATGACTTCCTGAATAAAAGCTTGTTATTACCTATCATTAGGTTGTTTCTCACCTTTCATTAAATCCAGTTTTTTCCTGAATCGTGTGTTCATTTTTTAAACTTCCCCTCTTATTTTATATAGCTAATCTTAATTCCAAAGTTCTTGATTTACAAAATTTGGGCATCCTGACAATTTTATGGCACCTTTTCCTTTGTACTAAAGGTAAAGTATTTTAAAGTACTGAAACACACACACACTCTAAACTATTATAGTTCAGTAATATAAAAGCAGAAGTCAACAAACTTTTATAAATAGGCAAAAACCTAAAACTCACCTAAGAATCCTAGAATACCTTGTAACATTACCTAGTTTCATCACGTGATTGCTAGGTAAGCAGTATCCTCATTTTTTAAAAATCAACAAACCTGGTAGAATTAACCAAATTGCCTCAGTCATGCAATAAGGCAATAGAAAGCTGTGAATGACAATTACAGTGAAAGTTCTGTCCTTTCACACTATCAACAAACATTTAGTCAGCATCTTCAATGTGCCAAAGCACTGTGTCATGTGTACTAGGAAAAGCTGTTAGATAATTGTTTTTAATAAGAATTTCTTTTTAGCTTCGAAAACTTAGTAGAAATGTGTTTCCCTTCATGAGTAATAATGACTCTTTTTTAAAAACTAAGCCATATTTAATAACCTAATCATTACATCACTGACAAGGGAGTCAGGAATTTGCTTGGTTTTGTGCTCTTACCTTAGGGCAAAATCAGGATGTTCCTCAGTTTTCCAGATCTATAACTTTATAACAGATATTGCAAGGTTCTGGGTATTCTTAGAAGCCTTAGCTCCTTGTTCTTTTCTTTTTTTTTTAAATTAACAGTGGCAAGGAAATTGGTCTCATACTTGAAACAATCATTTACAAAATAGAAAACTAGTACTTTGAGTTTTTTAAAAATTCTATTATCTTCTAATATGCAAATATTATTTTAAGACAAGGTAGATAAAAACCAAGTAGGAAGTACTTTCATCCACTGCTGGTGGGAATGTTAAATTGGCACTGGCATAATCTTTCTGAAAAGCAATTTGGTAGTGTATATACAAAGAGCTTTAAAAAGGTTCATTCCTTTGGACTCAGTAATTGCCTTGCTAAGAATCTATTCCTTTCCCCAAATAGAATTTTGGAAAAAAGATGTATATACAAACATGTCCAAACAATATTACAATAGCAAAAAAAGGAAAAACAAATGCCCCCAAAACACTGGGAATAATTAAATGATATCTCTATATCTGAATAATGGTGTTTTAAAATCATTAAAAATCATATTTTCAGGCTATTTATTGAAAAAGAAAATAAAATGTAACTGCAAATAACCTAGTCACAAATTATATATATAGCCGGATCCTGATTTTTAAAATTATGTATGTACAAAGAAATAACATTAAAAGTAACAACAGGGAATTCCCTGGCGGTCCAGTGGTTAGGACTCGGTGCTTCCACTCTGGGGGTGGGGGTTTAATCCCTGGTCAGGGAACTAAGATCCTGCTAGCGATGTGGCACAGCCAAAAAACAAAAACAAAAACGGTTAACAACATCAAAATGTTGACAGCTGTTATCTTTAGTGAAAAGGATCATAAGTGGTCTTTATAGTTTCGTATATGCCGACAATTTTCTATAATGAACTTTTATAATAGAAATTTAAGAGATGCTTTTAGACTGTTCTGTTGGTTTCAAATGTGTAATGGAAGAGCACTGTGTACGTGTGCTCAGCACTGAACTCTTCAAATTTACAAAGCCCTTACATCTTATTCCACTAAGAGAAAACTACCTAACACTAAGATCCTAGCTATAACCATGCAATTATTCACAAAGGAGACTTTCTCCATATTTTAAAAGAAATGTTGAAAAGAATCCATGAAATGGGGTTTAACTCAATAACTAGGCTTGCTGCCCAAATTTTAATTAAAAATAAAAAGCCAAGAACATTTATCTGCAAGGCTTTTCAGCAAGAATACACAGATGAAGGGCTTTCAGTGGTATTTTTCTAAAATTAAGAAAAGCATGTGCACCACATACATTCTTCTGCAGCCCTTTCTCTCTCAGGTAGACCTATTACCTCTCAGGATAAGAATCCAGGCAATGAGCACTGTGGAATACAGTCCTACTGTCAAGTTGATGAAAGCCATTCCAAATCCATGCCATTTATTCTCAGTTAACAGTCCTCTTTGTATTCATCACTGACTCCCTGCCAGAATCCCCATACAGCCACCCTGACTTCTGCTACTCCTCTGGAGCCCAACAGGCCATCAAGGTCCCAAGTTAGAGCAGATGACACAACCCCCCTACTTACTCATTCAAATTTCCAACTCTCCTCCCAGCGACCTCCATTGTCTTGGGATCCTTACCCATCCCTCCTACCCCCTCTACAGTCTGGGAAGTAAACAACATTCCATGTCATTTCTAAGGCTAATTTTTCCATTTGGCCTTCTGAGTTAATCCCATCCATCTCCTGTCATCCCACCTGATCCTGTATTTTCAATTTCTCTCTTTCCTGTGGGCTGCTTCTAAGGAGCTAAAACATCTGTTCTTGGAAAATAAATAAATAAACAAGGCAAAAAACAAATGAAGAAACCTTCACTTTTTTTTTTCAAATTACCACATCTCTCCTTCCTTTCCCTGCTAAATTTATTGAAAAGTGTCTTCTATTCTCTCAGCCTCTGTAACCCCACAGTTCCACTCCTATCACACTACTGGAATCTCTGTTCTAGAAATCGACATTTCTAGCCTAAATACTTCCCAAAGCCTGATCCCCATTCTCAATTTGTCACAACAAGCCCCCAAACCAAATTCCTCCTGCCTCTGTAATATATCTCACTTCATGAAACGTGATTCTCCCACCTGTACTCACAACTCTTCTGCACCTCTAATTCTCTAACAAGACAGGAAAACTGTGGGTAGAACAAAAGGCACACGGTAGTCTTGGGCTTTTTCTAGTTAATGGTGATTGAAAATGGGGCTCTGAAATCACAGAACTGAGTAACTGCTTTATACAATACATAGTTCATTTTGTATCCTGCCAATAGGGTATACAAAAGTGAGGCACTGTCCTCCCACATGCTTTTCACAATTGTTCAATGTCAAAGTACTGATGCACTCCTGAAAGAGGAAGAGAATAACACACTGATTAGTTCATACTAACCTCCTTCATCTCGCAACTTAATTATAGGACCTACCAATATCATTATATTTTTTTCAATTTGCTAAATGATATCCTTTTTTGATGACAGTGGAAGTTACCGTGGACAAATGCTAAGAGAAAACCCACAATTACACCAGAAAAATCCTGTCCCCCAAACTAAAAAAAAGCCTTAAAACTATATATATATTCCATATTGATATTTCAATTAAAAATGAAATAAGTTTTAAGTTTTTTTGGCTTACTGACGTTTATTTTATTCCCCCCAAATTCTAGACAAACCCAACTTGGTCATAAAATCCTAAAAGATACTCCTAGAAAAGTGAATTCTCAGGAAGCTGGCTATGTTCATGTAATTTATTTTCCACTGAACCTAGACCAGTGACACACCAATCTAAGTCACAGGTGACTCTAAACACAACGAACATTCAAACTTAGGAATCATAAGTAATAGTGCCTTGGCTCTCTTGATTAACGAAGACTGCATAGATACCCCAGAGTCCAGTAAATGAGCAGACACAAAATCATCAACATCATAAGGCCCTTATCAACAGCATTATTTAAACAATCTCCATAGTTTTGTTATCAGGTAACAAGGAAGAAGCAAAATAAAGGTAAATCAAGTACCTACCCATTGACAAGCTTTCTATTTTCAATGAAACTTGTTTTATAATGATTAAACCCAAGGCACGATATCAGAACTCAACTATTCAGATCTGATTTCTGTTTTGGATTGTTGCTTGAATTGATGAATGTGCTGTGACCCATACAACTCCAAAATAAAAGAACTCCCTAAACTAAACTTTGCCCACATACATGATTTAGCTGTTTTCTTCTCCCTGAAAAGAAATGACTGGAAGCATATGGTCCTCTCAAACGCCATCCTGAGGAGCGGGTAAGAAGGCAGAACGTTCCAGAAGGAGAAAAGATTTAAAAAGCAAGGTAGCCTAGGGCAGAAACATCACCTGCTGTAAGAATTGCTAATTCCGCTTCCCCTTATCTCCGCTGAGGAGGGTACAGAGCAAGATACACTAGACCTGCTACCATTCCAAGCCTTGTGAAAAGTAGGGTAGGAGAGGGGGGTTTAAAAAAGCAGGCAGTAACTAGAAAAAATGCTTGACTTGGGAAAACAGGGGCTGAACAAGAACCTCCCCCTCTATCTTCACCACCTCATGCTGGAAAACAACGTTGACCCTACCAAGGTCTGTAAGACAAGGGGTAGAAAAACACAAGGATAAAATTGGGAGGAGGAGAAAGAACAGAACAAGCTGTAAGAAATGTATTATTCACCATGCTTCACTCCCCATCACCCCCACACATTTTGGCAGCACTTACCCTCAGCCTCTGTCCCCACTCCCTTGCCCTCATGATTAGAGCAGGCTAATTCTGAGATCATTTAACTTTCCCGTGTATATGATTTATTCCAGTGCTGCAAAACTTAAAACATCAAATATGTGCATAAGTATTCTTTTACCTTATTTTCCAATGCAAACAATTCTAAGCACACTTGATTTCATAAATATGTTACATTCATGCTATAGTCACATCATGGGTTTCTGTGAGTTAGTCTAAGAAACCATAACAACCATTTATAACACTAGAGCCATTAGTTCTGTTCCAAGTTTCATCACTGGCTCCGAAGGAGTAATCCTGGCTTTGCCTGACTCGGTTTTATTAACTTGGGCACAGTCTTTTCTCTCTGGGCCTCAGTTTCCTCATTTTTGCAATGAGGACTTGGAACAGTTGTAACAAGTTTACTACCGTTTTCTTTTCACACGTGTTATAGCGATGTTCTGTATGATTATTTAATCGTAACACCTTGTTTCCAGACTATAACTTTCTTTTAGGTAAGAATCATATTTTATATATTCCTTGTACTTGGTAGAAGGTTAGTAACTCTGTAGATTGATTTAAGGGGTTAGGGGGGAGCATGCAAAAGTCATTAAAATGTGGAAGGATTTGTTCGTGTTCATATTGTAAAGTGGACCAGAAATCAGAACTAGACTCCTTAATTCAACTCCAGTATTTTCCATAGCTGAATCCCTCTCTCTCTCTCTCCTCCCTTGTTCTCCACCCCCCCAGGCCTCTGTGTGTGTGTGTGTGTGTGTGTGTATACACACATATACATATAATATGCACCTATGTTATAGGTTGGGGTATGTGTAAAACATCTTCAAATCCCCCACATTTGATATAACACAAATGCCTGCATGAGAGAATTCTCCAGAACATTCTACCTTCCAATAAATCCAGTTAGGGGATGCACCCTCTGAATAAATTTGTATAAGCAAGCCCATCCTAAGCTTCGCTGCATCCTTCCACTGGGGGAGCAAACCAAAGGATGTGCTTCAGGAAGGAATCTTCCAGATTTAAGCTTATACATTTTGGCAGGGCCTAAAGCGCTAGGGCAAAGAGTTCATAGAGCAAAGAAAAAAAAGAAGAATCGCCTGGTTTCCTAGAGCTTCACTAAAAAAATGGGGGGTTGGGGGGTGAAAATAGGGCTATGAGACAGGTTAAAAATTGGGAAAAGGAAGATTCTAGCTTTTAAAGTGCCACCTTTCAAAAAGATCGACTTTTGATTTTGATCCATCGGAAATCCTCTCTATGGAGGATTGGATTGTACCGGAAATGGAAGGGGTTAAACTTTTGAGGGTGAATGAAAACAGGGAAGCATCTAAGAATCAAGGGTTGGGGCTTGGGATTCGCAGGGTACAGATGGGGCGGGAGGGGGAAGGGAGGAGTCGCTGGGTCAGAAGATGAATGGGGGAAAAGAGAGAGAGTAAAATGCCGGCCAAAAGGAAAATCGGAGGACAGGGGTGAAATGGGGGGGGGAAGAGGGAAGGAGCCCGGGAATGAGCGCTGGGCGGAGGAAGGTGGGGGAGGGGGCGACTGGAAACGCAGACCCGAGGCGGAGGGCCAGAATGGGGGGAACCCGGCGTTCTCCGGCTGGAAGCAGGGGTGTGGGCAGTCTGCCCCTGCCCTCAGCGGAGGTTTGTACCTGTTGGTGTGGAAGCGGTGGAGCGGATCCGTGCGATGGCAAGACGAGAGCTGGCAGCCGAAGTCGCTGATGTCCAGGCAGCCCGGCTCCTCGCTCGGGCAGGTGCCCACCCCGCGAGGGGGTCCCAGAAGCGGGAAGGGCTCCTCAGGGGTTAGAAACTTCTCGTACGAAGTGGTGGCTGACGCTTCGTCGGACATGGTCGGAGATGGCCTGGCTCGGGCTCCCTCTCCGGCCCCCAGCTGCTCCCGCGACCGTCCCTGCCCCCACTCTAACCTGTCCGCTGTCGCCGCCGCCGGGGTGTGCCCGCCGCAGCTCCCTGGCAGGCTGCGCACCGCGGCCCACCGCTGCCCGGGGACTGCCGGGCGGCACGAAGGGGCTGCTCGAAGCTACAGGCGCCTGCCGGCCACTCAGCGCCTCAGTGGTCTCTGCAACCACCTCAGCCGTCGCTGCCGCTGCCGCTGCCGCTGCTGCCCGGCCCAACCCAGTCAGTGCAGCGCCGCCGCCGCCACCACCCGGCCCGCCCACTGCGCTCGCCGCTCGCAACTGCAGCAGTCTGCCCGACACCCGCAGGGAAGGGAAAGGCGGCGGGAAGCCGCTCCCTTTGCCCCCTGCTGGCGCGGAGGAGGAACTGAATCTCCGCCCGCCGCAGCCCGCGCCTCCGGCTCCGCCCCGCCCCGCCCTGCCCTTCACGCGTCGAATCAGGGATTCCAGACGCTGGAAAGGCCAGGCGCTTCAGGCCAACCTCCTCCTCCGCTTTCTCACCCTCGGCTGATTACTAAGCAGCAAGCCGCAGTCCTGAGAAAAGGGACTTGGCCAAGGTCACACTGCGGTGCGTGAGAAAGAATCCGGAGGCTCTGGTTCCCAGCACACTCGATCACCCTGTCCCAATTCAACAAGTAATTATTGAGCTCCTGAAGTGTGTGTGCCCAGCACTGTGCAATGACCTGCAGGGGAAGTGGGCCAAGTAGGAAGAAATAGTCCCTGCTTCACCCTTGATCACCTAACCCCAGAACTGCGCAACAGCCACCAGGCTACTTAGAGTTGCTGGACACGTAGTGTTCTTTTGTGCTCTGTGCTCTTGCACGCATTATGCATTCTGCTTGGAATGCCCTGCTGTTTCTCCACTGCTAATCCTTAAAGCCCAGCTCAAACGTTACCTCCTCTGTGAAGCCTTCCCTGACTCCCAAATGAGACTTAGGTATTTCTGCCAATGCTCCCGTAGAAGATATATTATGGCGCTAAACTTGTTCAACTTAAATCAACTTACATGCTTTTCTTTCTTCCTACCTGTTTCCCTTTTCTCTGTTTTCTAGACAGTGGTTCCAGATCTTGGACGTGTAAAATTTTTAAAAATAGAGGAAAACACAACATTGCCAATTACTTATTTTGCCAAACAAAGACAATTTTTAAAACTACCTACTATTTCATAAAAGGAAGAACATTTTAATATAAAATGATAAGGACATAATCTCTCAATAAAAAATATATTTAGCTTCACGGGAAAACATCACAATGAACTTTGAGGGAAGCATAGAACTAAAGTAGGTGGAAAGAAGAGGAACAGTGAAAGAATGCAGGAGGAAGGGAAGGAGAAAGGGGGTTGGAGAAGTGGGGAGTTTTCACCCGAGCCCCAAACAGTCTTAAACTCGGTGCCTTGTCCTACCAATGCAACTTATAATGAAAACAACTCCTCAACCACTCCTTAAAATTTACATCTTGCTTCAGTTATTTGTTTACCCAACTGTTGAGTATGTGTGTCTTCTTTAACTTAATTTAGAGATTGTAGAGGTGAGAGTGATGATGGTTTGAACTGCGGTCCCAATGCACCCATTCTCAGGGGCCTGGGACTAGTGAGATAGAATGGCCCATAGCTTAGTCCCCACAAACAAGAGACTTGATTGTCCAAATGAAGCAAGAGTCAAGTGCTGCATTATAATGTAGGTACTCAGGTAATAGCACCAGAAAGTCTTAATAAGAAGCTAACAAAATAGCCTAATTTAAACATATATTTTGTACACATACTTTAATAGGACAGTGTTTTTCAAACTGGAATCCAATGACAGTCTGAGTTTTTCTACAAGTATGTCTTACTTTTACATCCAGTTTCAAGCATATTCTGGAGTACCTGGATGACTGAATGATAACAGCTGCCACATAATTTGGACATGTATTTGGGTCTGTTTTTAAAATCAAGTTGGCACAAGGTAATACTACTTTGTCATAAGCTAGTGAGAAAATAAGTGAGGTGAACCTCCTACTTCATGGCTTACTGTACAAATGAAGATTTTCCAGTAGTTTGCGAGAGGAAAGTGATGGGAAAGGAGAGTCCTCACAAGACATACAAGCATGCTGAAGGTCAAGAGCACACACTGGCCAGTCAGTAGTATGTTCAGGTTTCTAAGGGCAGTTTTGTCTCAGCAAACATCATGTATCACATTAAATGAACATTATTTTTTATTTGTGCATAGTTTGTAAATTTACTTTGGTGTTGAATTTGTATAATAGCTTTATGAACAGCAGAGTTCATATTTAGTTTTGTTTGTTTATATTTAAGAAATAGTAGTATAAAAAGAATTTACATAAATGATTGGGTCTGAGAGAATGTTTTTCTTTTAAGAGTTCCCTTGAATATAATTTTCAGCTGAGAAACAGTGATATAATGACAGTACATAGAGTATGCGCACTGTGTGTAATGTTTACTTAAATACATGGTAATTATGTACTAATACATCTTTACTATGCTCTTAGCCACTAGGAGTTGATAACTGTTGTGCATCCTCCCTTCTTGCCCCACTTCAATTTGTTTGGTTTGTCCCTTGGGTGTACCTAGTCTGAATGCATTTACCCAATTCGTCCCTCCCTTCCATTATAATGGAATGGAATAATTCTAATATGTATGTATTAGTTCCCTACCTTCTTTGAGGGTCTGGGCCTGGAAGGAAACTCTGGAGTGATCTACCTTCCTCAGATGCATAACTTAGTACCCAGATAGTTGATGAACTGCAAGAGGGTTGTGAGAGACTGAACAGGATTGAGAATTGCCAACCAATCTTTATCGTTGTAGTTATTATTGGATAGAAAAATATTGAACTTGACCCAATGATCTATGATCTAACCCTTATAATTTTTTCATGTGATTGATGGATGCAACGTATGAGTGTGTATGTATTTACATCTATATCTACATCTATATATATTAAATAATAATATATATTTTATATATATATATATATATAATCAGCTCCCCAAATATCACCAACACAACCTGAAAAACAAAGCTTGAGGATATTACTTATCACAGCAAGGGAGCACATCTATTCCACAAAGATTTGGCAGTGTCTCAGAGGGAAGAGGTAAGGATAGAATTCATTAAAATTGGAAGTTTGGTTTAAAGTAGAGATTTCAGTGTGGAGACTCAATTAGGATTCAGAATCATGATACAACAGTCCAAGAGTGGTGGAAGCAGCAAGGCAAGAATTGAGGTAAGAAATTCAGAGAAACTTAGGGTGCAAACTTTGTTGATGCTTTCCAGTGAAGAATTGGTGAGTCTTTTGGGAAATTCTTATGAAGGGTATACAGTCTGTGTCTAGACTAATTTTTTTGCATGTGGATGTCCAGTTGTTCCAGCACTATTTGCTGAAAAGGGTATCTTTTCTCCATTGTACTGCCTTTACACCTTTGTTAAAGATTATTTTATGTGGGTCTAAACTGGGACTCTTTGTGCTGTTCCACTGATCTATTTGTCTAGTCTTTTGCCAATACCACACTGTTTTGATTACTGTAGCTTTTATAGTAGGTTTTCAGGTCAGGTAGTGTCAGTTCTCTGACTTTGTTCTTCTTCAACATTGCATTGGCTATTCTGGGTCTTTTGCTTTTCCATATAAACTTTAGAATCAGTTTGTCGATATCCACAAAATAATTTGTTGGGATTTTGATTGGGATTGCATTGAATCTATAGATCAATTTGGAAAGAACTGACATCTTGACAATATTGAGTCTTCCTGTCCATGAATGTGAAACATCTCTCCATTTATTTAGTTCATGTTTGATTTCTTTCATTAGAATTTTAGTTTTCCTTAAATAGATATTATATATATCTTGTGAGATTTACACCTAAGTATTTCATTTTGGGGGTGCTAATGTAAATAGTACTGTGGGGGGTTTTGTTTTTGTTTTTGTTTTGGGTTTTTTTTTGCGGTACACGGACCTCTCACTGCCGTGGCCTCTCCTGCTGCGGAGCACAGGCTCTGGACGCGCAGGCCCAGCGGCCATGGCCCACGGGCCCAGCCGCTCCGCGGCATGTGGGATCCTCCCGGACCGGGGCACGAACCCGTGTCCCCTGCATCGGCAGGCGGACTCCCAACCACCGCGCCACCAGGGAAGCCCCAGTACTGTGTTTTTAATTTCAAATTCCACTTGTTCATTGCTGGTATACAGGAAAGTGACACTTTTGTATATTAACCTTGTATCCTGGGGAAGTTCTTGGGATGAGCAATCAAACCATTTGCCTGGGCAGGACAGTCCTGAAAATAAAGAGATGCTCATGAAGACAGAGGAACAGCAAAGTTATATTAATATAGACAGTAAAGCATAGTTTTGATTCTCAGAGTCCAGGCTGAGTGTGGGGCTAGTTTGGGCTCTCAGTTTTTCCTTAAATACATCATTAATGTCTAAGGTGTGATCATTCTGGATTTTCACTGTTGCTTGAGGTGTCACAATCATATGTCAAGTTTCTGTCTATGGTTGTTCCAGTCTCCAAGTTTCCCACAGTGGTTTATATCTCTGTATCAGGTTTTTCTGCTCTTTCTGCTATATAATCATTTGCTCAATTGTTTGATGGAACAACAGCTGTGACGGAGATCATCAATCTGAAACTGCAAAACAAACAATACTGAATACTAAAAGAAGGATTATGATCAGATTTTGTATGTTTGATTATGATCAGAGTTTGTGGTACACTTCTCAGTCAGGAGCCAAGAGTGCCTATATTAAACCAAGGGAATATATCCCATCCCTGATCTGAACAGTCTGCTGAACCAGCTATGAGGTCATTCTCCAGATTACCCAAATTCTGATTTCTTGGTTTACTTCCTGGATTTTTAGTAGTATCACAGATCTCAAAGAAGTCTGCAGGGATGTAAGCACAACATTCTATTGTTAAAGTAGCTCACATTCTCCCTCAAGAAGCCAATCATATCTAAGACAGTTCAATTCTGAACCATGGCCTGCTCAATTTTATGAACTTCTGAGGCAAGAAGTTCTATCATCTTAGTGGCTGTATTAGTTTCTTAAAGCTGTTATAACAAATTGCCACAAACTTGGTGGCTTAATACAACAGAAATTTATTCTTGCACAGTTGTGAAGGCTAGAAATCTGAAATCTGGCAGGACCACACTCACTCTGGAGGCCCTAGGGGAGAAGTGGTTCCCTGCTTCTTTCAGCTTCTTGTAGCTGCCCTGGCATTAATGCGCTTGTAGCTTCATTTCTTCAACATCTGCCTTCATCACACTGCCTTCTTTGTGTGTCTGTCAAATCTTCCTCTGCCTCACTTTTATAATGACACTTGTCTTTGGATGTAGGGCCCACCTGGATAATCTAGGATGAGGTCTCCTCTCAAAATCCTTAAATTTATCATTTTTTTTTTGCTTACCATATATTGTAATATTCAAAGATTTCATGGATTAGGAAGTGGAAATATGTTTCAGGGGGTTACCATTCAGCCCACTGCAGTGGCATTGTCTAAATCGCTTGATATTCCCTGAACCACAGCATGTAAGATTTCCTCTACTTTCTGGGCCTCTTATAAAGCATGAAATTAAGAGGTCTGAGGAGAGGAAAAAGAAATCCAGAATTCCCCAAAAGTAGTTAGGGCTTCAGTTCTCTAGTCAGAGTCCCCCTCCCTTTTTTTCTTTCTTGAATTAAATTATCTGCTTATCCTTTTTCCTAGAAGACAAACCAATGGGCCAAAATGTATGATATAAGAGACAATCCCAATAATAAAGCCAATTCCCAAAGTTTTAGACAAAATATCTATAAGGATAATGATTGAGCTTATTTTCATCAGACAGTAAATGTTACATATGATTTACAAAAAGAGATGAACATAGTTTTTTTTAGAGGAAAAAACTGTAAGAAAAGTAATAATAGAGATATAATGTACATTCTATACCATGAACATACCAAACATACAGGAAGAATATATATTGACAGGATATCAAGAATACCAACTAAAGAGATTCAGTAAATCTGGAGTAGTTACCAAAAAAACTTTATTTTAATGGAAATCCATAGGTTAAGTCTGATGCACATCCTCATTTAAAAACCACTGGCCTTGAAGATGCTAGATTCAAATTAATAAGAAGGTTGTGGCCAAGAAGCAGTTTAAAATAGTAACTGAAATTATAACTGATCATGCTATACTGCTATTGCCTAATATTCTCAGGCAAAGAATCACCAGGACTCTGACAAATAGAAACATCATGGAGACCAAGGGCCTTGAGAAATCTCTAGGTGCTTCCCATTTAGCATACAATTTTGAAATTTTTATGTTAATAACATTTTGCCCATACAAATTTAACCTGGAGAAGGCTGAGCATCTCTTCTGATTAGAAAACTCTTCCCATGCATCTCATCAATAGTAATATTGAATAAACATAATAGTTTCTAGCATCTTTTTCTAAGGTGAAAGAACAAGTTTTTGATTGTCCAGGGGCCTGGTAGAAAATATATCCTGAAAGTTATTTTATTTCATTTTACATTTAGGAGTCAATCTTAGGAAGGAAACAGAATCAAAAGTCAGGAGATTTGGATACTTAAAATAGGAGAGTTGGTGAAAAGAAACAATATTTGGCTATTCATGTGAAAGGAACAATAAAGCACTTAAAAATAAACAGAAGTAATATGACTATCAAGAACATTAACTCTTTCATAAGTGAGGAAACTTTGTTTTCTTAAATAATCAAGGACATGATAAAGTCAATACAAAGCACGGAAAATTATTCTGGTAAAACATGAAATCTTTTTTATCTAGGCAGATTACATAGAATAACCCTTCATATTGTAGGTGAAGGAAATAAACAGTGAACAGTGTCTTGCACTATGCTAGGCCCTGGAAATACAAAATAAATATGACATACTCTAAACCATCCAAGATTTTACAATCTAGGTAAGGAAACATATATGATTTTTTAAAAAGTGAAAAAAATGTGACAGAGATTGCTAGTTGTCTATCACATACCTTTCTCCCCATTCTTTCTAAGTGATAAAATGTGGTTTTGTTGGGGGGTGGCTATGTACCCAAATGGGAAATAATGTAATTTCTCAGCCTTCCATTCAGATAGGGGTGCCCATGTGACTAAATATAGGTCAATGGTACATAGGTGGAAGTTGTTGGGTGGGGCTTCCTAGAAAGCTCCATAATTTTGTCCATGTGTATGTGTGTGTGCACATACATGCACTGGGGTAGGGGAGGAGGAGTGATGATGCTTATGAAGTTGCTAAGCTGGGAGGCATTACCTTTTTACTCATTCTTGCCTAGGACACGGGTGTGATGGCTGGAACTACAGCAACCATATTGTTACACTGAGGAAACTTTGAGTTAGGAAGGCAGAGCTTGAGCTTGGAAAACACAGCAAAAAGATCAAAGGAGCTGCTGTAACAATATTGAACTGCCTACCTTCAGATTTCTTTTATGTGATAGAAAAATAATGGGTTTCTTAATGACAGGCAAACACAATTGCTAATTGATACAACATATAATTATAATATAGTAAGATGTAAGGTTTAAAAGAGGTATGTATAAAGACCTATGAGTGCACATTTAAGGAAAGGATGAATTCTGCATAGGAAAAAGGAGACTGGGAAGGTCTTCACAGAGGGAGTGACACTTGGCCTGGGATTTTAGAATATGAGTATCTGTCAACTAGGCCAGGAAAGATGGGCATTTTGGATCAAACAGTGACACTGAAATTTCATATAATTTTTGTGGTGAAACTAGTGAATGTTGAAAGATGAAGGACTTAGCAAATGTTTTTTATTAGAAATGGATGATGTGATATTAATCATATACAATCATGGAAACCCTTAAGGGTTGGTGGCCAGAAAATGTTTGAGAAATACCAACAGAGGGTACTATTGTAATAAAATGTACATATCTGCCCTCATATAATTTTCTTATTATTTCTGAAAAGGAAATAAGATATATTATTCCCCTGTATAATTCTATCCATTCCAATGTTTTAGCACTTTAAAATTTTTAATGAGTAATTCTCCATTCTTCAATTGCTCTTACCAAGACTTCATTTAACCATTATTACAAGTTAGGAAAGTCATCTCTCCTCTTCAGTATACCTGTGTTATGCAAGTTAAAATAGTATTCTTTCCTATGCTATACTGAAAATCTTGTACAGAACTAAAATAATACATAAGACCTATAAACATTGAGATTTATTTGACTAATGTAGAAAGGGCTTTTCAGAAACAACCAATATTTCTCAGATTAGTATAAATTTTTTAATAATGATATTTTATTCTTATGAAATAGGAAATGCTTATTTCAGTTACCAAATCAAAAACAACCACTTAAAAGACCCTCCAGGGGCTTCCCTGGTGGCGCAGTGGTTAAGAGTCCGCCTGCCGATGCAGGGGACACGGTTCGTGCCCCGGTCCGGGAAGATCCCACATGCCGCCGAGCGGCTGGGCCCGTGAGCCATGGCCGCTGAGCCTGCGCGTCCGGAGCCTGTGCTCCGCAACGGGAGAGGCCACAATAGTGAGAGGCCCGCGTACCGCAAAAAAAAAAAAAAAGACCCTCCATAACCTGACTTTTTTCAAGGGAGGATACAATCAATATATTTCGCTAAATAACAAATAAAAAGGAATTGAAATAAATAATAACATAACATACAAATAAATACATGTAAATAAATAAAAATAATAAATAAAAAAGGGAATTAATGATGAGAGGTCACACTAAAAGGAATATATTCAAATATACAGAAATAAGTTTTCAGATATGTTTAGGTCTTAATTTAGATGGAAGTTAATAGAGAGGATAATCCCAGTGAAAAGAATTGCCTTGGCTCTTTTATTTTAAGCCAGAAGAGTGATATTTAGTTAACTGTTTTGGTATGGGTGGCTTTACAAAGGATATATAATAGGATTTATGTGTTGGAGGAAAAAAACTGAATGTGATGCCAGAAGTTAAGGACTTTGTATGTCTGCAAATGTAATTTTAAAAATCTGGTCATTTTCAACCTAAACCCTTTTTCAACCTGAACCCTACTCAACCAATACCTATATACTTCTACAATATTATGATCAAGGTTTATAATAATGACCCCAATATGTCTTCTGAGTCATAGCAGAATTATTAAATTAGGATATATTTTTATTATTTGCAAACTGGTAATCTGGCGTTTTTTTTTTTAACACTTCTAGATTAATAAGAGCATCCTTATCGGGTATCCAACCTTGGGCTTGTTCTTTGGCCATCTTCAGTAACGGTTTACAGTTAACAGAAATGAAACAACCAACAACTGATAAATTTAAGATGCGTGTTATTAGAGCAAGAATATCTATCACAAAATATTTACAATCTAACCAAATTTTTAAGGAGTGTCACATAGCTTTTTCTAACAATTATAAGATTTTTTTCAGATTCTGTATTGAAAAAGAACTACAATGAAGCATGAAAGAATTTACTTTTATTTCTAATTTCAGTGAATGTAGTCTGTTAATGTCAGCAAGACAAGAGATGTTATGAATAGGCTGAGCCTCATTTTCATTTGTTAGGTCATGTATCCAAGTTTAATTTGAGGGTCCCTATCTAGTTGCACCTTAACTCACCCCTGGCTTCCCCAGAGATGGTTACGACTGTTCTGCCTACAATGGGGGGCCTACAGAGGGCCTTGCTTGCTTAGTCCTCTGATAAACATGAGATAAAATAAAGTCTTAGGAAAGGAAACCCTCCTACACTGTTGGTAGGAATGTAAATTGGTACAGCCACTATGGAAAACAGTATATATAGAGGTTGCTCAAAAAACTAAAAATAGAGTTGCCATATGATCCAGCAATCCCACTCCTGGGCACATATGCAGAGAAAACTCTAATTTGAAAAGATACATGCACCCCAATGTTCACAGCAGCACTACTTAACAATAGCCAAGACATGGAAGCAACCTAAATGTCCATTGACAGATGAATGGATAAAGATGTGGTGTATATATACACAATGGAATACTACTCAGCCATAAAAAAGAATGAAATAATGCCATTTGCAGCAACATGGATGGAACTAGAGATTATCATACTAAGTGAAGTAAGTCAGACAGAGAAAGACAAATATATGATATGAGCTGTATGTGGAATCTAAAAAAATGATACAAATGAACTTACAAAACAGAGAGAGACTCAAAGACACAGAAAACAAACTTACGGTTACCAAAGGGAAAGGGGGTGGGGGAGGGATAAATTAGGAATTTGGGATTAGCAGATACAAACTATTAGATATAAAACGGATAAACAACAAGGTCCTACTGTATAGCACAGGGAACTATATTCAATATCCTGTAATAAGCCATAATGGAAAATAATATGAAAATGAATATACATCTATATATATCTGAATCATTTTGCTGTATACCAAACTAACACAACATTGTGAATCAACTATATTTCAGTTAAAAAAAAAAAGTCTTAGGGAGGGTTGCCTGAAGCAAAGCCTGAGACTGAGGTGCGGGGAGGGGGGTTCTTCATGTGATTTATCAGGGGAGTGCTCTCAAGTGCAGGGGAGTGAAGGAAGCAGGATACAGCAGGGAGAAAAAACTTAAGCCAGCTGGAAACCAGCTTCAACCTGACCCCACAAGGAGTGCTGGGATAGATTTTGCACCACAAAATTGGTCTACCTTGAGGCAAAGTCTGGCATTATGTACTCTCATCATCAGTCATTGACTGCAGGATGCAGGGGTGTGTGGGGAGTAGGAGTCTTGTAGAGTACTGAAGCTCTTATTCTGCAGAGTACAATTATCCAGAAAAGGAAGCGGGTGTAGTTAGCTGCTAACACCCACAGCTTCTGGGGGTGCGTCCATCTGCCTTGCAAAGGGGGCCTGAACTGGGCACCAGCAGTATGTGTACACTATAGAAACACTGTCATATGTGTATCAGGACCCCAGATCAGCCCTTAAGAAACATATAACTGAAAAATACCACAGAAAGTACTGCAGAACTTGAACACAAACTATGTATGACACTTTCTAAAATTATGTTATGAGAAAAACTGGGATGAGATGATGGGAACACATCTCCCTTTCTAACATTCGATTTAGGAATATCCTCTCCCCTTACCTACTCTCTTTGCTAAGCAATAGCAGCTGGTGGTGGCTTCTGTGATCAGGGCAAGATGCCCAGCAGTGAAAGAACAGAGTTGGTTGGGAGAATTTAAAGCAGATGAAGTCTCTGGAATGGGGATATGTGGTTTAGGGTGAAAGGAGCTGTAAGGGTAGGGTCTCTTGTTTGTGTCTGAGATCTGCACCCAACCTCTCTGCTTTGTTTATTTCTACTGGCCCTAGAGACACCCTTGTCTGCTTGTTTTCCCTCTGTCAACACTTCTGCTTTGCACCAGGCCTCTGGAACTGGACTTCTCTCAGCCTTACCCTTATGCTGACATTTTCTAATAGTTTGACACTATAAATAATGGAGGAAATTAAGTTAAAAGCTTTCTCATGCTATCTCTCCTTTTTCTTTTTAAACTTAGCCACTTAAAAAAATTTATTGGAGTACAGTTGACCCACTTTAAGTAGAAAACCAAGCCCAGACACGTGTGCTATTGTTGGGTGTTGTGAAGAGAGAAAGGCAAGTTGATTCTTCTGCAATTCAAGCCCAGAGGCTTTCCTGGGTGTGCAGGGTAATGTGTTCTGAAGTGCCATAAAGGAGTAAAGAAGGTCAGGGAGCTACAAAAGTGGTACAGGAGTGGGGACAAAGCAGTACTTGGTTTACCTTCAGCAAATTTAGGGACTTACCTTCTTCTCCTTCACCAGTCCCTTTATCATCACCAGTATTTCTCCTGAAAAATGTGGAGAAAGAGTAACAAGACCCTGGGTACTGTAGGCTCTGAGGGAAAGGAGGGTATTCCTTTTTTGTTTTTATCTGGGAAAGAGGAGATTTCCCTGTGCTCTTGGGCTGAGGTAGAAATACCTTATTCTACCTGCTGCTAATGTGGAAATTACTACCACTTTATCTGGAGTCAGAATAGTATATTAAAGAGTCTCTTGGTGATGTCTTAAAACAAGCAAAATCTTTTATAATACCCAAGTTTTAGAGACTGATGGGGTGAGTTGCGGATCCTGCACATTTTATCTCTGGTGGCCTTGGGCAGTAATGGGGCCTGTGGGGCACAATAGGGCACAATAATTGAGCTCACTCTGACTTGCTATTTTAGTCATCTTTGCTGTCAGCCTTCAAAGGAGAGACCCTTGCTTTATCGCCTGCTGTCCCTTCTGTCTCTGAAGAGAACCTAGCCTTCCTGACCTGCATGGATATTGAGGCAACTCTTAGGGAAAAGAAGAACACTCCAAAAGAATTTATGGCCATTTTCTCAGTGATATTTGAGAAGGGCCAAGACATCTCTGAGTTTAAGTCTCGGCTCTATTTGTTATTAGCTCTGTGACCGTGGGCAAGTTATTGAGTTATCTGCTATCTCACTGGCCTGAATTTTCTCTCTCTCTTTTTTTTAAGATATATGAACCCTTATGTTCCTTTTTAAAAAATTAATTAATTTTTGGCTGTGTTGAGTCCTTGTTGCTGCACGTGGGCTTTCTTTAGCTGCAGCAAGCAGGGGCTACTCTTCATTGCAGTGCACTGGCTTCTCATTGCAGTGGCTTCTCTTGTTGTGGAGCACGGGCTCTAGGTGCACGGGCTTCAGTAGTTGTGGCACACGGGCTCAGTAGGTGTGGCACGCAGGCTCTGTAGTTGTGGCACACGGGCTTAGTTATTCCGCGTTATGTGGGATCTTCCCGGACCAGGGCTCGAAACCGTGTCCCCTGCATTGGCAGGTGGATTCTTAACCACTGCGTCACCAGGGAAGCTCCTGGCCTGAATTTTCTTAGCTGCTTAGAAAAACAAAGAGGAGAGAGAAGGACAGTACTTACAACTACCGCCAATGATCATGAGGATTAAACAACAACAACAAAAATGGGTGTAAAGCACTTAACATAGTACCTGGTCCACAGACGCTCAAACGTTAACCATGATTGCTGTTTATTATTTATCAGCGAGAAGGTCTTAGCTGAGAAGACATATCCATTAGCGTCAATAATTATAATTTCTATTTCAATATACCGCTTAACTCTGTGCTAGGCAATGTTTTAGGTGCTGCTTGCATGTGACTTTTAAAATTCTCACTACAACCTACTATCATAACCATTCTACAGATGAGGAAGCCAAGGAATAGCGTGCTTAAATCCCTTGCCCAAGATTCCACGGTTGCATAGTGGTAGAATGGAGATTCAAACCCAGAAAGTCAGGTTTACAAAGCCTGTGCCCTTAACCATTGAGGTATGCAGTTAAATAATCAGTCAAGAACCAAAAAGAGATGGGGAATGGAGGGTAGAAAAGGCACAGGTCAAGGTGAACAGTTAGAAACAGGAAATTGAGAGTTTCGGTAGGTCCGGAAGCTTAAACGCATCATTATAAACCGTTCATGTCGTCAACAAGTTAAGCTCCTATTTAAAAATGAGTTAGTAAGTTTACAAGTCAACTTACAAGCAAGTTGAGAAAATCTTCAATAGATAACTATAACTAAGGGACAGGCCCGGTCTTTTATGTATTTTACCAATTAAGTGTCCGAAATCTCCACGAAGCAATCTGCGTGCCAGGGGCGTCGATGGGCCAATGAACATAGACGTGAAGGGGTTAATACCGGAGTTTGGGGGTGGACCGAGCGGAGGCGAAGAGGATTTTGGGAGCTCCGTTGTACGTCGCCCCAGGGCGCCTGGGAAATATCCAGTGCGCGTTTCTATTATGACCGACCCTAAGTAAGGGCCATCGGCAGGCTGGGTCTGGCCACTGCCGGCGCAGCTGCTCTCAGAGGCCGGAAGGCATGGGCCGTCGGCCGCCGCCGGGAGGGCGGACGAGGCGGAGGTTTGTAGCACTTGTTTTGGGCTGAAGGCGTAGGCATGTCCTGCCTCCAGCCGCGCTGGGACAGGGGAACGGAAGTGAGAGGGGGTGAGGAGACGGGGGAACTGACAGAGTGACGGACCCGGCGGCGAAAATTGAGGGCGTGGGTGTCGGAAGGGGGCGTGTAAATATGTTACGTAGGTGATGAGTTGTGTGAATCTTTTGGGATGGGAGAGGTGGCGGATAGACGAATGGAGGGTAAAATCAGCAGGGTGAAAACGTGTTGTTGGCGGGACACCAGCACATATGAATCGTACCTATATGGGATGACTTTGGAGTGATTTTATTGGGCTCCTGGTTTCAGATTCTACTTTTGATGGCTTGACTCCCTTTAACAAATTACCAAGTACTTGCTCTGTGCTGGGTACTGTACTAGAAGTTCTGTATGAGGAAAGGAATTAGCCTTTATCCTCGACACTTACAGCCTGTCAATTACTATATGCATTTGGAGACAGGCAATTACAATACAAGGAGATAGAGATACCCCAAGTGTTTTGATAACCTACTGGGTGCCACAGACTCTCCTGAGGTTGCCATCTGGGATGATCTTTGATGTGGTGATTTGACATACATTTTAAAGATAAAATAAGCAGGGAAAAACTATGTGCAATTTCTCCAAGCGTGTTCCCTCCCTGTTTAGCTCAGGTGCAGCTACCTGGAGGACTGAGTAGCACTTAAGGCCCAAACTCGTTTATTCCTGGTGAGAGCATTTGTCCATCACAGTGGCACTTCCAGGACCCCTGCTGGAGAGTCACTCTTAACTTGAGATCAAGGCCTCCCCTTGCACGCATAGCCTGCAAGCTCTGGGTAGGACCAGAGTGCAGAACTCAAGGGCTCTCTGCCTTAACCATATGAAACACTTCTGTGCCAGCTCTTTGGTTTTCTAGCATACTCAGTTCATAGCAGGGAATTGTGAATTTACCTGGAATCCTAAGCAATCTTTTTAAAAGTTTGAATCATCAAACCTGCTGCTTTGTTTACCAGAGAAAAAACAGTATAGCAGACAGTCCAAGTCAATGGTTCTCAAACTTTCCTGTGCATCAGAATCAGCTGGGGGGCTTGTTAAAACACAGATTACTGGATTCCACCACAGAGTTGCTGATTCAGTGGGTCTGGGGTAGGCCCCCAAATTTACATTTCTAGCAAGTTCCCAGGAGATGCTGATACTGCTGGTTCCGGGACCACACTTGGAGAAGTACTGGTCTCTACAGAACTGAGATTAGTAAACCAGAAAGGACATCTCTAGGGAAGGCTGGGCACAGTTCTAAAGGTTAGACAAGTCTGAAATAAGTCATGGTAGATATGAAATAAAACGGATGTGTTTTTGTTGTTCATTTGTATGTTTTGAATGGAAGAGCAAAGATGAATCTTCCTGAACTAAACAAAGTAAGGTTTGCATCAGCTTTTTCTTCGCTCATGGGGTTCAGAGTTCCTTAAATTGTTTAAAAAACAAAGTAGTTATTTCCTTTTCAGATCCCTTTCTGAGTTATATTCAAGTAGCTAGTTATTTACAGAACTCACACCCCTACTTGTGTCATCACCTCCCCCCAAATGAGGTGTTC
This sequence comes from Tursiops truncatus, assembly GCF_011762595.2. NCBI lineage: Eukaryota > Metazoa > Chordata > Mammalia > Artiodactyla > Delphinidae > Tursiops > Tursiops truncatus. Next base: position 41,146,653 of record NC_047055.1, read on the forward strand.
TAACTTCTGGTAATAAATTATGTTTGAAGTTAAAACATGAAAAGACAGTTGGGACAATCTACTCAACACAAAGATTTGTATAAGCAGCCAGAATTGAGATGGTGTGATAAGTAGTTTTATTTATTTTTCCACCCTCAATGAAACCCCTTCCTCTTCAGAAGAAATAATCAGTTTATTCACTGTAAAGCACAGAAGGGACCAGAATTCTTACTGTGCCAGAGATTAACTTGAAACCTTCCTTGAGGGACTGACCTAAACAGCCTACTGGAGGGTGGCAGTCCTCAGTTCTGCCTACCCTCCATACCCTCCCATGAGCCTGAAAAAGGCCAGGACAGATTTTTAGAAATGTCACTCATTCTAGACCTGTCAGTGTTGGATCCCAAATTTCCCCACAGGCCAGTTACAAAACCAAACCAAGCCCCAAAACCAAACATGCAAACCCACATAAAACACACAAAAAAGTCCAAATAAACTGGCCTTGGTCTATTGTGAGCCTTTTCAGGGGCCAGCAAGATGCTAGGATGACCAGTACCCTGGATGTTTCAGAAATCTAAGGGTCTGTCATATCCACATTGCAAGGGAGTCAGCAGGACACTGTAGGGGAAGAAAAAGTTTTCCTTGGCTCTTTTAGGGTCCCTGGCTGGGTCTGAAAATTAAACTGACAAAGACAGATTAACAAGAGAGAAGCATACAAATGTATTTAATGTAAGTTTTCCATGACGCAGGAGCCGGCATAGGGAAATGAAGACCCAGAGAAACAGAGCTGAGTATTTTATGCTAGGTTTGACGAAGATTGGGAAGTCATGGAGAAATATGACAAATTAAGGAGTATGAGGGAAGTGTAGTAAACTGGGGGAGACTTAACAAGTCCTGTTTGTTAGGATTTTTCTCTACATCCCTTTGTATTTTTGGAGATAAAGATTCTCCTTTCCTCTGGATATAGGGAGGGAACCTCTCACATGAGGGTTTTATGACCTGTCTCAGGGGAGAAGAGGGGCAAGAGGTCAAGTGTCCTTGTTTCTGCCATTTACTCAAATTCCTTCAGCTTTAAAATATTCAGTGTGCTACGGTGCCATATTTTGGGGTAGCGTGTTCTGAACCTTGTCGGCAGTCACACACACGACTCTTGAATATCAATTAAATTTCACTTATGGTTGGTGAGCCTTTCAGTTATACTTGTGCACTGACTCCTCCCCTCCTCACCAGTCCTCATCTCTGCCTAATTCGCACTTAGTCTTACAGACAGTATAATTTTCTATGAAATATGAGGAGATAAAAAGGAATAAAATAAACCTATGATTTTGAACTATGTATCATTGTGTCCTAAGTGATTCCTAAGTAGGAATGATTTAATTTTGTTGCTTGAACACTCAATAGCTTATGGACCCTGTGAGCAGACAGATGGATGCTGAAGAGAATTTGGGGCCATCTGTGTCAGAGCAGCAAACACATGATTACTCCAGAATTCAGATTCAGACAGGATTGTTTGCAGTCCTGAATCTGTTTCAGCAGATTCAGACTTCTTGCTTGTTACAGCTGATTCCCTAAACAACTTTAAATCAGTGTGTATCTCTCACCTGGAGTGGAGTGGGGTTTTAGGTCTGGCACTTAACCACAAGGCTATGGATGTCATTGTTTTGTTTGGAATGGTTCTTCTGAGGATGAGAGTTCTTACATCAAGTGAGTGAGAACTATAAAGTAGAGGGGAGAAGGGTAATTATCATAATTAATATCACGTTTCTTTGCAAAATAAGATTAGATAAAAGTGAAGAACTCACTAGGAGGAAGAAGAGGCAGAAGTATATTCTAGAATCTGGAATCTGCAACTGATGAGCCAGTTGCTGGGTGTATAACTTATTGCTTTTCCCACAGTAGAGGCCTAAACACCCATGTGCCTGCAGCCAGGTTCCCCTTAGGTCCTGTGATCTGTTGGGGACAGGGTAGCTATTGCCGCTATTTATCATAACTTTTCTGCACTTGATAAGGCGATGAAGAAACCCTGATAACCTAATCTCGTATAAATATGTATTTTTTAAAACTATGGAAGCATTTTAATAGCCTCTGGAGATCCAAGGAATTCATATAATTGTCTTCCAAAACTGCATGTAAAAGAGCCAAATCCAAAGTCTTACTGAAAGCTGGAGTTCAGGAGATCAGAAATGGCCTTGCCAGAAATGTGTTTTCTAATTTCAAGGTCCTTAGAGGAGTTCCAGTGCCCTGCAGCCAAAGTCCACCAGGAACATATCTATGGTTTAACAAGTTGGGTTGATTAGTTAGTGAGTTGAGGGAGAATGCACACCACGGGGAACTGATGAAACGTCTCAGAGGGTGTTAGAAAGGACTTATTATAGGATTTGGACTTGTGTTAGGTGATTTGGGGGAGGATTTAAAGAAGCGAGGCTTTGCTCTGGATTGGATTCTGTTAGGAAGTAACAGACTGTACATAGGGGTAATTCCATGATTGGGTATCTTTTTTTTTTTTTTTTTTTTTTTTTGCGGTACGCAGACCTCTCGCTGTTGTGGCCTCGCCCGTTGTGGAGCACAGGCTCCGGACGCACAGGCCCAGTGGCCATGGCTCACGGGCCCAGCCGCTCCGCGGCATGTGGGATCTTCCCGGACTGGGGCACGAACCCGTGTCCCCTGCATCGGCAGGCGGTCTCTCAACCACTGCGCCACTAGGGAAGCCCCATGATTGGGTATCTTAATGAATCTTATCTAGGAGGATAGACTAGAAGGAGGCCAATTTGTAAAGTAGCAGCTATTAGCCAGGATAGGAGGACGTCTGCTTATTTTGTGGTTTGGTCAAAGTTCATGTTTTGTCTCTTTTCAGACATGACTATGCAGTAGTCTTGCTTTTGTCACAGAGTGGCCTTGTCTGATGTTGATGGTCTGTGAAATTGGTTACGCTCATCAGGAGAACAACAAGGCCTCGCTGTGAGGGCCAGGACAGCTCCCATATGTCAGTGGCTGCTTTTCTCCTCAGAGTGATCAGTGCCAGGTCCAGCAGCCTGTAGGAGACCAAATTCCCTTTCTGCCAGGAGCCATATGTAGCAGAGAAATGGTTAGATGTGTTGAACAGGAAAGACTGAGGGCTGGGTGTGGATTAAAGCATCTGGTTACCCTGTAACAGAACTTAGGAGCCTCAGTGAGAAATAGCAGTCTCCTGAGATTGTTTCCCTTTAAAAAAATCATAAGAGTATACTTAAGCAAGGTAAGTGGATGGGAGAATATAGCAGATTATATTTTTCAAAGATGGCCATAACAGTACCTCTCATCCCATGCTCTCTTCTATAATGTGACCTTGCCACCCTTCCATTGAGAAGTCGGGTTGACATCCCCTCTGCTTTGAATCTAGGCAGACTTTGATTGTCTAAATCAATAGAATAGGGAGAAATGAGACTCTGTGACTTCTGAGGCTAGGCCGTAAGAGGCAGTGTGGCTTGTGCCTTATCTGCAGGGACATTGACCTTTAGAGTCCTGAGCTGCCATGTAAGAAGTCTGACTACCCTGAGACTGCCATGCTTTGAGAAAGCCCAAGTTCATGGTGAGGCCACCTACAGGTCCTCTGGTCAGCAGTCCCAGCTGATAGCAAACATCAACCAGGAGACCAGTTAATGAAGACACATCTAGATGATTAAGGCCCCCAGCTGTTGAGTCTTCCCAGCTGAGGCTCCAGACATCACGGAGTAGAATCAAGACATCCCTGCTGTATACTGAGTTCCTGAACAGATTCCGAGAACAAAATAAAATGATTGTTTTGCACCACTGAGTTTTGGACTGGTTTAGCACAAAGCAATAGTAACCCAAACAGAGGTAGAAATGTTGGTTAACACAGAAGAAATGGAGTGAAAGGAGCAAGGAAGGCAAGTAATTGTAAGAGGGAAAACAGGCTAGGGACAAAGCATTTCGCTTTGCTGTTGCTCCTGCTGCTGCTGAGCTCTTTGATTCCAGAGTGGACAGAAGAGGGAAGAATGGAAAGGGAAGTTATCCAGTACACTAAATGAAACTTCTGTAGATAATTGCACCTCCTTTTAAAATAAGATCTGGAACTATTTAGTTATTTCTTTAATTGAACATCTTGATTAACAGAAGTATGTGGGGTTTTTTTTTCCATAAGGAAACAAGTAGTGACCCTAATTAACAGTATTTAATAACCAGAGGGTGAGGGACGATACTCTCCTCTATATCATTGTACGAGGTTGGAGGAAATCACAGTGTTATTTCCAATGACATGTATAGAAGTTTTATTATTTTAATCTGGCAGAATATGGTTCACTTTTAAAGCCTCCATATGTGTCTATATTTTACACACACGAATAGCTCTTGCTGGGTAAGACATTCAATCTGTAAGTTAGAATAGAAGTCCTAGTACTATTATTGGAATTGTGTAATCGGTGAGCACTCAAAAGGTATTGGTTATAAATGTTGAGTACAACCACCAACTGACCTCATGGTTATTGGCCAAGTACAGAATGTCTCAGTCTCTTGTTTCCTTGTAAAAATTCCTGTGAATTTGGTGTTTGGCTCTTTCAATGTGTTCCAGCCACACTGAACTCCCCCATTTGAACCTTGATCACCCCTCTCCTACTGCTGGTTCTTCTTATTCCCTCTACATTCTTCCTCGAAAAGTATTCCTGTCTGTTCACACACTCAAGGCCCAAAGTCAGTGAGCGCCACTTGTTTGGAAACCTAGCTCTCATGTTCTCCTCTTCATAACCTTTCCTTGTTTCTCTTTTCTGCCACCTTCAGTTTGCATTATAGTTATCTGGGCATGTGTCTGGCCCTCCTACCAGTCTGTGAGCCCCTGGAAAACAGAATCTATATTAGATTGATTTGGGGGTTCCTCACAGCTCCAAGAGGGATGTTTTGTTCATCTTTAGGATCTGCAGAGAGGACACCTGAGCCTGGAGATGCTAATGAACATCATATATCCAATCAGTGGCAGAGCTAGGGCCAGAACCCGGGTCTCCTAATTCACAGCTTGATGTTTTCCACTAGATGAAGGAGAAGAAGAGGAAGCGGGGGAGAGGAAAAGCAGGAGGAAGTAGTATGCTTCATGAGCGCAAACCTTTGGTATCTGTTTCATTCACTAATGCATTCCCCAGTGCCTAGAGCAGTGCCTGGCACATAGTAGGCACTCAGTAAATATTTACTGAAATAATAAGCAATTGGGGTAAATAAGCATTCATGTACAAGGATGATAACAATGACCTTAGGGGGCATGGGTATTTTTTACTTATCACAAGTTCTTATCTCATGCATTGCTTTGATGCATGAAAGGAGAAACACAAAGCCAGAAAACCCCAGCTTTTCCTGCGCTTGTATTTTTCCACTGCTCTCTTGCACCACTTATCTTTCCCTGGTAGCAATTCTGAGGAATCTGAGACAGCTCCCACTGAACTCTTGCATTAATGTTCTGATAAAAGAAAAATATGATGCACTGGGCACAAAATGTCATTTTATGTAAAAACCTTGGGAAAGTTAGTATTTCTTTAAAAGCAAAAAAAAAAGCAGAGCTCATTACTAATGGCTGCCTTTTATTGGCCTTGCTGGGGGCATCACAGTGGGACAATGTGGCTGGAGTCTATGGTTGCCCAAGAGGTCCTGCTCTCTCAGTAGAGCTGACCCCAGGTAATGGAGGCCATAGGTGTGGCTGAAAAACAGGAAATAGGATGGATAAAACCATATACATTTTAGCCCCTGTACTTACTGGCCTGTGGTCATCATCCCGATAACTCCTACCTCAAATCTCACTAAGGAAAATCCCATATGCTTTCCCTTCCCAATCTGAATTCTTCCTCCTTTGGCATAGTGATCTTTTGTTTCCTTGCCTTTGCTTATTCGGTTCTGAAAAAGGTATCTTTTCCTTAGCTCTACTCCAATCTTTCTTCTTCCTGATTCCCACCCCCAGGGCCAAAGTGATTTTGACTAAATTTATATAGGAAAAGTATCTCCTTATCTGTGGTACCTGAAGGTACAGTTTGTAAGATTTAAAATCTGGGGCAGTGGGAGTAGGAAATGCACTTTGGCCTCAGTCTAGTCCTAAGCCACATGGTTTATAAAAAACTCTCCATCTGAGGAGTTAAGGGAGCTTGCCCAGATGAAGAGCACAGACTCCGGAGGAAGATTGCCTGTGTTGCAGTTTGGGCTCCACACCCCATAGGCTTTGATGACTCTGGGCAAGGTATTAAACCTCTCTGTGTTGTAGTTTTCTTATCTGTAAAATAGAGAGTTGTTAGGGGGATTTGTAGAGTTAATATAGGTGAAGCACTTAGGATGGTGCCTGGCAAACAGTAAGTGCTGTTTATTTTATTATTTTTTTGTATTAGAGTATAGTTCATTTACAATGTTGTGTTAGTTTCAGGTATACAGAAAAGTGATTCAGTTATACATATACATATATCCATTCTTTTTCAGGTTCTTTTCCCATATAGGTTATTACAGTATATTGAGTAGAGCTCCCTGTGCTATACAGTAGGTCCTTGTTGATTATGTACTTTATATATAGTAGTGTGTATATGTTAATCCCAAACTCCTAATATATCCCTCCCCCACCTTTCCCCTTTGGTAACTATAAGTTTGTTTTCGAAGTCTGTGAGTCTGTTTCTGTTTTGTTTTGGGTTGTTTGTTTGTTTGGTTTTGGCTGTGCAGCGCGGCATGCAGGATCTTAGTTCCCCAACCAGGAATCGAACCTGTGCCCCCTGCAGTGGAAGCACAGAGTCCTAACCACTGGACCACCAGGGAATTCCCTGTTTCTGTTTTGTAAATAAGTTCATTTGTATCATTTTTTTTTAGATTCCACATATAAGTGATATATGATATTTGTCTTTCTCTGACTTCACTTAGTATGATAATGTCTAGATTCATCCATGTTTAAACAGTAAGTGCTGTTTAAATGTTAAGTGTTATATCTGTCATTATTATTATTATTAAAATTATTAAAACAGACCCTTGTGTGTATGTACCATCAGAAGCCTAAGGGGAGACGTGAGTGGCACCCCACATATGTAATGAATAGGTGTTAGAGAAGCCAAACATGCTGAACAGACCCAAAGAATTAAGGAGCTATATCTAAGAGAGTGTTTTCAGGAGTTTTATTTTGGTTGTTTTAATCTTTTACTAAAAACAAATCTCAGTTACAAGCCATCGCTTGTGCTTTTGGAATCATGTCTAAGACACAACTGCCTAATCTAAGATTGGGAAGATTGACACCTATGTTTTCCTCTAGTTTTATATTTTAGTCTCTTACATTTAGGTCTTTGATCAATTTTGAGTTACTTTTTGCATATAACGTGAAGTAGGAGTCCAACTTCATTCTTTTGCCTGTTAATACCTAGTTGTTCCAGCACCATCTGTTGAAAAGACTATTCTTTCTTATTGAATGATCTTGGCACCCTTGTTGAAAATAAAGGTCTGAGTTTATTTCTGGACTCTCAATTCTATTCCACTGATCTGTATGTTAATCCTCCGCCAGTACCAGTCTTAATTACTATAGCTTTGGGGTAATTTTTGAAAGCATGAATTCTGAGTCCTATTACTTACTTCTTCCTTTTTTTTTTTCAAGATTGTTTTGGCTGTTTGGACCCTTTGAATTTTCATGTGATTTTAGGATCATCTCATCCATTTCTGCAAGACAGCAAGGAGTTTGATAGGGATTGCATTGAATCTGTAGAACAATTTATGGAGTATTGCCATATTAACAATATTAAGTCTTCTGATCCATGGGCACGGGATTGTTTGTATTTATTTAAACATTGTTTTGTAGTTTTCAGTATACAAGTCTTGCACTTCTTTTGTTAAATTAGTTCCTAAGTAATTTTTATGCTATTATAAACGGAATTGTTTTATTAATTTCCTGTTTGGAGTGTTCATCGCTACTGTATATAAATGTATTGGATTTTTGTATGTTGACCTGCAACCTTGCTGATTTTATTAATTATAATAGTATTTTTGTGAATCCTTTGGATTTTATATGTAAAAGATCATGCCACCTACAAATACTTCTTTCCAACATGGATGCTTTTTATATCTTTTTCTCCCTTCATTGCCCTGGCTAGAACCTCCAGCACAATGTGGAATAGAAGTGGCAAGAATGGAAATCCTTGTCTTGTTTCTGGTCTTATGATGTGTCTAGGTGTGAATTCATTTGAGTTTATCTTGGAATTTGTTGAGCTTCACGGATGTATAGATTAATGTTTTTCATCAAATTTGGAGAATTTCAAGCATATTTTCTTCAAAAATACTTTCTGTCCCTTTCTCTTTCTCCTCTCCTTCTGGGGCTCATTATATGTGTGTTGGTATGCTCAAAGGTCTCTGAAGCTCTGTGCATTTTTCTTCATTCTTTTTTCTTCCTGTTCCTCAGTCTGGCCAATCTCAATTGACTTGTCCTCAATTTTGATGATTCCTTTTTCTGCCAGCTCAAGTCTGCTGTTGAGCCCCTCCAGTGAATATTTTATTTATTGTACTTTTCACCTCCAGAATTTCTGTTTGGCTCTTTTTAATAATTTCTGTCTCTTTATTGATATTCTCTGTTTGGTGAAACATCCTTATCATACTTTAAGTCTCTGTACATGGTTTGATTTAATTAGTTCTTTCAACATACTTATAAGAGGTTATATGAAGCATTTGTCTAGTAAGTCTAATGTCTCAGCTTCCTCAGGGAGTTTCTATTGACTGATTTTTTTCCTGTATTTGGGCCTTCCTTCCTCCCTCCCTCCCTCCCTTTCTCTCTCTCTCTCTCTCTCTCTCTCTCTCTCTCTCTCTCTCTCTCTCTCTCTCTTTCTTTCTTTTTCTTTCTTTTCTTTCTTTCTTTCTTTCGTGTGTCTCATATTTTTTTGTTTAAAAGTGGACATTTTGGGGGCTTCCCTGGTGGCGCAGTGGTTGAGAGTCCGCCTGCTGATGCAGGGGACACGGGTTCATGCCCCGGTCCAGGAAGATCCCAGATGCCGTGGAGCGGCTAGGCCCGTGAGCCATGGCTGCTGAGCCTGCGCGTCCGGAGCCTGTGCTCCGCAACGGGAAAGGCCACAACAGTGAGAGGCCCGCGTACTGCAAAAAAAAAAAAAAAAACGTGGACATTTTGAATACTGTGGCAACTCTGGAAATCACATTCACACTGCAAGGGTTTGTTGTTGTTGCTGTTTTTTGTTGTTGCTCTTTGTTTAGTGTCTTTCTTGGACTAATTCTGTAAAGTCTGTATTTCCTGTTGTGTGTAGCCACTGAAGTCTTGCCCGGTTATATCACTGTGGCTTAGTTGTCAGCTAATAATTGGTCAGAGGTTTTCTAAAGTGTCTTGAACCAGTAACCCTCCCACTTTTTGCAGAAAGGCTCTGCGTGTATTGTGGTACACCGTCAGTGCTCTGGTAAGCGGTTCACAATTATGCCTTAGCCTTCACTTCCTGTTTTCACAGACTCTCAAGGTTAGCCAGAGGTGAGACATGGGAGCCTTCTAATGTCTTTCCTGGGCATGTGCACAGCCCTTCATGTGTGTGTACTTTTAGATCCTCAGGAATGTATTGTAGCTTTTCAAAGACCTTTTTGGACATCTCGTTCTCCAGATCTTCCTTTTAAGTTTTATGGTCAGTCTTTTGTTTTTCCCAACAGGTATCATGGCCTAGGCAGCTGTGATGTTAAACAATTGCCACTGATAATGTTTGGCAAATGCCCTGTAAATAGGGCTTTTCCCACTCTCTCACGCCCTGCTGAGTCATGTCAAATAACTACAAGCCATGGGAAAGAGGCTTTTTCAGGGAGCTGACAGATCAAATAGTCATAGTGCTCTGAGGATGGGAGTTTTTGAGGAGCTCCAGGCTGTTCTGCCCCCACCAGTGACTGTTAGGCAGCTGGCTTTCATGGCCTTTTACCATGGGTGTGAGGCTGCTGGTTTTCAAGGCTACCACTGAACAGGAGAGAGGGGGTTGAAATAGGGCAAGTTAAAAGGCCCCAAAGATCAGTGTTCTTAGCAAGACTAAGTAGTTTTCTTGAATAAATGCTCCTCAGATTGTCTGCAAACTTTTGAATCATGTCCATAGTTCTGAAAAAGTTGATTTTAACACTTTTTGCCAGTGTTCTCATTGCTGTTTTGCAAGAATGGATCTTCAGAGGTTCCTACTGTGCCATTCTGAAAGCTCTTCCTCACAGATTTTTATTCTGTTTAGGGTACAATCAGAGCTCCATCTAAAATAACAATCTTGTATGGATATTTGGGTCAGAACTTCTTAGCAGTGGGCAGGATTTGGACTAACAATGAAAATGCTGAAGATGGCCTCTTCCTGTGTCTTCAGGACTCTAAAAGACTGTCCTGGACTGAGGCTGGGCTACGATCATGAGTAGGACAGTGGGTGAAAACTATGGGCAGCCAGTGAGATAATGTTGTTTTTTCCCCAACTAGGTTGTTTCTTTCTGTGCTCATAGGCATCTGAAAACCTGGAGATATGTTTGAGCCAAACTTCTGCAGAGATGGGCCACCAATTCCCCTTTACTGTTCACCACATTCCCCAGAAAGTTTATTGGACTTGGACCTTTCCTTGAGAAGGAATTTGGGAGAGAATAATATTAAAAAGGGGGAAACAAACACTTACTGAATGAACCAATGAGTAGTGGGCTGGAGAGATCAGGGAAGGCTTCCTGAAGGAGGCACGGGTTTGATCTGATCCTGCAAGAATGGGTGCATGTTGGTTAGTTGAAGAAAATGTGTGGTGAGTAGGAAAGCAGTTAAATTTAATGCAACCAATTGAGATATCTGTAATTAATTCCCCTCACTGAGCCACTGTAAGAATATATCCCAGGCTTATCCCTGGGAGAAAGCCAGAGACTAGGCAATGATCAAAAAAATGGGGGAGGCAGTATATCATAATGGTCAAGAATTCAGGTTCTGATATCAGACTGCTTAAGTTCAAATCCCAGACTTTCTGCTTATATGCTTATTAGCTGTATGATCCTGGGCAATTTAACCTCTCTGACCCTATTTATCTGTGAAATAGGGTCCCCCTTTTTCCTGCCTCACAGGTTTGGTGAGAAGATTAAATGGGATAATGCATCAATAGTGCAAAATACAATGCCTTGCACAGAGTAAGTGCTCACCAAAAGACATCCATATAATTTTTTCTTCCAGTTTTGAGGTATAATTGACATATACTGCTGTATAAGTTTAAGGTACACAGTATAATGATTTGATATACGTATATCATGAAGTGATTATCACAATAAGTTTAGTGAACATCTATCATCTCATATAGGTACAGAATTAAAGAAATAGGAAAAAAGCAGTTTTCTTTGTGATGAGAAGGCTTAGGATTTACTCTCTTTGACAACTTTCATATATAACATACAGCAGTGTTAAATGTATTTATCATGTTGTACATTATATCCCTAAGGCAGCCAGATTTTTAATCTGAGTCCAGCCACAAATCCAGATACCAAATGCACAAAGCTGGAAACCATGTCAGTATGGTCAGAATTGAAATTGTTTTTAAATGCTTCCTGCAATTGCTTTGTTTATTTCTGTTCAGTTCACCTTTAGAATTTGGTAACATATTATTGAAAATGCCAGCATGTTTCCATATGTTAGGAAGAATTGTATGGAGTGTTTTTTGTTTTATGTTTGAGAGACAGAACGTTAAACAGGGCACTGCAATAGAGGCAGGAATCCCACAGAGAGAACCCCCAGGGCCTAGGTGAGATTCAGAGGGATGGAATCAAGTCCTTGATCAGCTTAACCTCCTGGGAGTAGATTCTACTACCTGAGCTTTTCTCTCTTTGGGTTTCAGAGGTCCAAGATTTTTATTTATTCACTCATCAAACAGGCACTGGGGAGGGTGGAGGCACAGTGGTAGTTTTTTTTTAACTAGAGCAGGGGCTCTGGACCCAGGTCAGGCTTGAATCTGAGCCCTAACATTTCCTAGCTCTGTGACCTTGGGCAATTTGCCTAACCTTTCTGTGCCTCTGGAGGATAATATCTGTCTCATAGAATTACTGTAAGAGTTAAATGAGTTAATACATGTGTACATAAAGGACTTAGACAAGTTCCTGGCATATAGTAAATGTTCAACAAATGTTAAATGTAACTAATTTTATAGTGGGTGGGAAGGTGATTATTTTAATTTTCTGTTTACATGTTTAACTCTGTTTATATGCTCAATTAAACAGAATTCAACTGTTCACTCTGTATCTCCCATGCCTAGTAATTTTGTTAGGTGAATGCATGTTCACTGGTAAACAATCCTAATGTAGTGAGAGGTACTATAACAGAGCTTGAGTACAAGGCACTTTGCAGGACATGAGGGATATGATATGTTATGCTCAACTTTGAGCAATTCAGGGAACATTTGGTTGAGAGGGGCTGTTCCCTTCTAGAATTTTCAGTGCAGTCAGATCTATGAGAGCCAACAGCATCCAGGAACTAGGTAAAGTGATGCTAGAGAGTCACCAGGTGGCAGTACTGCACAGGGATTCAGGTAGAAGAGGAAAAGAGGAGCCCTTTCCAGCCAAGAGTTCATGTTTATGTCTGACGCTGTTTTTCTCTCCTCTCCACAGAAATTCAAGCCATGATTTCTTCCCCTTTGTTCTGCTGGTTTTGGAGCACTGCTATTCCTACCCAAGGCTGCTTGGGAGTCATCTGGCGCTCAAGCCGCTCTGTCTTTACCAGGCAGAGGAGAGAAACCATGCTGAGTATATTTCCAATTCTTTGCATGTTGGGCTTCTAACTCCCACACCACCAACTTGTGTCTCCTGCTATGCCCTGGATGGAATTAAAAGAGTGAGGTGAGAAGCAAAACTAACATTTTTTGAGACAGCAGGCACTGTATCAGAAACTTAATATAATCATGTTGTTGAATTGCCACAGAACCCTGAGAGATTAATTTTGTAATTTATTTTGTCCACCATCTTGCTTCAGCAATTATTAACATAGGCGTGGCCAGGCTTGTTTCAGCTATACCCCCCCATCCAACACCACTGGATTATTTTCAGGCAAATCACAGATAATTTTTCACTGCATAATTTCGTTTTTAAATACTTTCTTACATTCCTCTAAAAGGTAAGGACTTTTAAACACACCACAGTATCATTATAACACTTAAAAAAAACCCAAGCAATAATATCCTAACATTATCAAATATATACCAAGTATTCAAATTTACCTAGTTGTCTCATTTTTAAAACTGTATTTGTTTCATTCAAATCTGGATTCAATCAAAGTTCATAGATTTAATTCATTTGATATATGAGCTGTGAGCCATTTTACATAGAGGGAAACTGAGGATCAGAGAGGATCATCAGTTCAGTATTCAAAAACAATTCTCTATTGAATCAGACCTGGTACCAGATGTTGGGGATACAAAGATTAGGAAGACCCAAGTCTCTGCTTCAAGGAACTCAGTCTTATGCTCCTGTAATGCTCTGTGAATATATCTATCACAAGACTTAATACACTATGTTATTAGTATGTGGTTGTGTATCTGTCTTCCCAGATAGGTGGCAAATTCCTTAGAAGGCAGGGGCCAGTTCATAGTCAACATTGTAATCTGTAACATCTTACGGAAAAACCCGAATGAACTTTTTGGCCAACCCAATACTTAACGTAGTCCCTGGTACATAGTAGATATTTAACAACTATGGGGAAAGGAATAATTTTGTCTGACTGGGCAGTGGGAACCAGTGAAGAGTTTCAGGCAGGGCAGTGACATGATAAGGTTATCACTGTAGGTAGGTGACACACGTCATCATTTGGATTGGAGGCAGAGAAGGGGCTATTGCTGAGTTCATGCTACAGAGGAGGAGTGCCAGACTAAAGCAATGGCGGTGAGTATGGAGAGGAGAAGACAGACTGGAGAGTTACTGAGGATGTGAATTCAGCAGTATTTGGTAATTTCTTAGATGTAGAGAATGAACGTTTCTGGCTTGGGTAATGGTGGTGCCACCAGTAGATTCAGTGCAAAGAGGAGAAGCGAGTTTGGGGTGGAAGATGAGCTCCACTTTGGACATGCTAAGGTTGTGTCCATGTGATCTTCAGGAGGATGTGTGAGACCAGAGCCCAGGTCGGCGGTCAGGAGTGAAGATCAGGGGATCACAGCGTGTAGGTGGAGCTTGAAAGCCTGACGGTAGATGTCATCACTCGGGAGAGGACATGCAGTGAAACAGGGAGTGGACTAAGGAGGGAACCCTGACACTTTCCAAGGGAGTGGAAAATGAGAAGCCCATGAGAGAGATGAAAAAGGAACAGCTGGGGAGACTGGAAAAAAATCAGGACAGTGTGGTGCCACAGAAGCCAAGAGAGGAAAGAGTTCAGGAGAGAGGGAGAGGGAGTGGTTGACACTCTTGAGGCAGGTAAGGAAGTAGTGGTAGAGGATAGCTCAGTGCTACAGCCAGGGTGTGGTCGGTGGTGGAAGAGTGGCAGGTGGTGAGCCTAGAAAGGCCAGTTGGTCCCTCATCCAAAAAGGCCTTGGTCACCCAGCTGTGGAGTTAAGACTTCATTCTGTAGCTAATGGGGAGTCATCAAGAGGTTTCAAAAAGGAGTGACCTGGTCAGATCGGGGTGCTCTAGAAAAATCAGGCTGAGGCAGTGTGGAGGATGCTGTGGAGGAATAGGACTGGAGGCAGGGCTCCTTGGCGTGGAATAAAGTGGCACTTAGGCAGTGGAGGTATGGACTGTCTTCCAGGACTTTTAGTAGGTAAAATTGGCAGGCATTGAAAACGGTAGCTAACACTCACTGAGCTTTTATTATGTGCCAGGCGCTACTCTCAGTGCTTATGTGAATTATCTCACGTAATTCTCACAACCAATCTATGGGGTAGATAACATTATTGACCTCATTTTATGCCTGAGGAAACTGAGATACAGAGAGATAAAGCAACTTGTGGAGGATCATGGAGCGGGTAAACCACAGAGCCTAGATTTAAGTCCAGGTGGTTGGTTCTAACCCACTCTAACCTGTTTCTCTGAATGCCACTCTTAACTTCTAGATTGTTTTGCCTTGATTAGATGTGGGGAGTGAGGGTGTTAGGATTAGGTTCAGCTGTGAGCTATCAGACATCCAAAATAACAGTGGATTAAACAGGATAGAAATTCATTTCTCTTTCATTAAAGAAAGAAATTCATTAAACCCTAGAAGGCTTAATGGCCTGTCATCTCCACAGTGTGACACTTGTCCCCATGGTACAAGATAGAGCTTTAGTCATCACGTTCATGTTCTAAGCAGCAAAATGCTGGGTAGAGAGAAGGAAAGAACAGATACTTGGGACAACTGGTAGTCTCTGCTATAAGAGAAATTCCAGAACTCTGCCATGGGTGATTGCAAGGAGGATGGGGTTACCAGGAGTTGAGATAGAGAGTACAGGAAACCTGTTGGACCTTTATTATTTTTGTTTGTTTACCCAGGGTCTTTCCCTTCCCTTGGAAACAAAACCCTATTTTTTCAGGGGGAGTGCTGCTCCTCTCCTGTCCAGCCATGGAGTTCTAGTTGGTGTTTCCATTCCAAGTACCCTATCATCTCCCCAGTCTCAGTTGATTTGATTGGTTGGCATATGGGCATGTGATCTAGATCAGAACAATCAGAATCCTTCGCTTCAATTTTTTTTAAACCAACTTAAATGGGGGAAAGTATTGTGTCCCACTTTTGTGGCACAGCTTGGAGATGTGTGGCCAGGACCTATTGGTGGCCCTTTTACAACTCCAGGGAGGAAGCTTGTCTGAGAAAATGCAGTCAGCATGCAGGATGAGCTGTAAATTCCTATTAGTGTTCAAGTCTCTGGTCTTGTCCTTGAGGCCCATCCACATCCTTGCCCTTTGTATGATTATGTGAGACTTCCAATAAATTCCTTCTCGTGTTCAAGTCAAAGTTGTGTTTCTGTCACTTGCAACCAATAAAGTCCTGATTAAAGCTGTATTCTAAAAGTTAATTCTGGAATCAATGTAGATGTGCTTAGGGTTTGTGGGGGGGTGTCATAGTAAATAGTAACCAGAAGCAGAAAGATAATTTATGAGACTGTTTTAATAGTCTACATGAGAAACAATGAGAATCTGAACTAAGGGGATGTCAGTGGGTACTGTAGCTCCTGGCCAGTCTTGCCATGTCTCTTCTACACCTTGAATCAGTTGCCCATATCTACATATTGATCATCTCTACCTGGATGGAATGCAACAGGTTGCTGTTCATTTTGAGCATGTTTTCCTCTGTATCCTTGGACATAGGTATAATAGCTGCTTAAAAACTCCTCTCTGTTAATTCCAACATCTACGTCATCTTGGGGGCTAGTCTTCATTGATTACCTTTTTTCTTCGGTATGGGTCACATTTTTCTGTTTCTGATATGCCCAGTCATTTGGATTTGTCAGAGGACATGTTGTAGAGAATCTGGATTCCATTGTGTCCCTCTGAAGAGTATTGATTTTTTTGTTTTAGCAGGTGGTCAACTTGACAGAACTCAAACTCCATACTCAATTTCCCCTGCAGTAAGTACCAGCTGAAATTTCTATTTAGTTCTTTTAGTTTTATCTGAGCTATTTGGAGACTGCCCTGTGCGTGCATGGTTCAGAGGTTGGCCAGAGAGTTGGACAGAGTTTATACACAGAATTTAGGGCTCCACCTGTCAAGATCTCTCCATTCCAGTATTTTACCTCCATAGGCTCCAGCTGCTGAAATCCTGAATTCTGTCTTCCGGTAAAGACTCAGTTTTACCACCTATCCGGTGACTGATTGGGGCCTGCTCTGTGGCTAAAAGCCTTAAAAATTGGGAATCTCACCTAGTTCTAATCCTATCCTTTAACTGTAGTTTCTTTTCCAGTTTCTGCATGCTTCAGGTTGTTTGTCAGTACTTTCAGGTAGTTGTTTTTAAATATTTTGTCCAGAGTATATTGTTATATCTGAAGGAAAGGCGGCTTGATAGAAGCTACTCGGTCATTTACTGGAAGCCAGAACCTGCCTGGTCACTACTGTATAACCTGTGGCCAGTGTAGCAAGACTCTTCTAGTCAGGTAATAAGAAATTATACCCAGATTATAACCAGATTTTAGCTCTCAATGATGTGACTTGAAAAAGGCAGTTTTATAACCAGATAAGCTAAATGTGATGAAGTTTCAGGATGACAGGTTTGGAGGTATGAGAAGCTTGATAAGCCCCCACCTGGGCTTTCCCATGAGCTAAAATGAGTTCACTCTGGACAGGCAGGGTCCTGCTGCCACAAACCTGAGTGCCTGTTTCCATAAGGAGATTCACTTTTTAAATATCCCCTGTCCTGATATCTCTTAGTCACCTCATCTTTAAAAAAATTATCTGAGTTTATTGTAATAAATGTAACTTCTATATAATTCATAGATCAGAATGAGAGGCCAAGGCCCCTACCCAGTCCTCTGCCAGATCTAGTATCTGGGTTGGAGAAGAGTGGATAAATTGCAAAACTTTTTAGCAGGTTGAATGGTTGGGGATTGGTGACAAAGTATATGAGGTGGAATTAGAGGGTAGAGTTAAGGATGACTTCCGAATTTCTGCCTTGGGCATCTGGAAGGATGATCAATACAAAATAGAGGATGTAAGAAAGAGAGCAAGTTTAAGGGGGAAGATGAATTCAGCTTTGGCCATGTTTGAGGTACCTGTGGGACATCCAGTCAGAGTACATCTGAGTCTGAGGATTGGAGAGAGATCTGGGATGGAGATGTATAATGGAGAATCTCCAGTGGATAAGTGATAGATGAGGCCATAGGTCTAGATAATGTAATCAAATAGCATGTACAGGGTGAGAAGAGAACTGATAACGAAGCCCAGTAGTTAAGGGGAGAGCATAAGAAATGAGTCACTTTAGGAAACTGAGAAACAGAAAAATTAAAGACAAACAAGGAAAGGTGGTATACAAAAGTCAGGGGAGGAGAATTTCATGAAGGAGTTAGTGGTCAGTAGGGTCCAGTTCAGCAGAAAAAGCAAGCAAAGCAAGTACTGAAAAACAGGCATTGGATTTAACAACTAAGAGGTCTTTACCTCAGAAATTGCAATTTCGGTGGAGTGGCAAGGAGTGTTGCCAGATTGCAGTTTGAGGAGTGCACGGGTGTGGTAGACTTTAACATGTGTTTTCTGTTAACCATTCCTTCCAGTAATCATACTCCTGTATAGTCCCCTAGTCTTGAATCTGGTAAAGTCTCTAAATAAGTTTAACTGATAGAATGCAGGGAAGTGATGGTGCTTGACTTATGAGAGTAGGTCATAAGAAGCCTTGTAACTTTTGCCTTGGTCTTTTGGAGCTCCGAGCAATCATTTAAGAAGTCTGATCACCCTACTAGAGAGACCACATGGAAAAATTGTGAGACGACATGGAGAGAGAGAGAGAAGTCCAGCTGCACCCAGGGTTCCAGAAATCCCCACCAAGACACCAAGCATAAAGGAAACCAGAACCATCTTGGCTCCACCAGATCAACCTAGCCACCAGCTGGATGCCGCTGAGTGGCTCCAGTAGATGCCACGTGGGGCAGAAAATCTGTCCAGTAAGCCTTGCCCAAATTTCTCACCCATCCATTCATTGCAATAATAAAATGATTATTGTTTTCAGTCCCAAGTTTGCGGGTGGTTTATTACACAGCAATGTATAACTGGAACGTTGGGCATTGAAGTAATAGAGATTGTAAATGCATGTTATACTTCCAATAAGCTTGGAAAGGGAAAGATCAGATGGCAGCTGGAAGGTCTCATAAGATTGTGGTAGGATTTTTTTTTTTTTTTTATAAATTTATTTATTTATTTTTGGCTGTGTTGGGTCTTCGTTTCTGTGCGAGGGCTTTCTCTAGTTGCGGCAAGCGGGGGCCACTCTTCATCGCGGTGCACGGGCCTCTCCCATTGCGGAGCACAGGCTCCAGATGCGCAGGCTCAGTAGTTGTGGCTCACGGGCCCAGTTGCTCGGCGGCATGTGGGATCTTCCCAGACCAGGGCTCGAACCCATGTCCCCTGCACTGGCAGGCAGATTCTCAACCACTGCACCACCAGGGAAGCCCTGTGGTAGGATTTTTTTAAAGATAGTAGGGACTTGAGAATGTTTACAGCTAATGGGGCAGGAGCTAGGAGACAGAGAAGGTTGAAGATACAGGAGAGAGAGGTGATGACTGAGGCATGAGATTTCTGAGAAAGGAAGGGATGAGATCCAAAACTCCAATAGAGGAGCTGATGTTAGACATAAGGGTAGTGGGGCACTTCAATCTCTAAAACAGGAGATGTATTCCCTCCTCTGGATCTTTAAAAATCTCAGGCTTTCCCATGTACTGGACATAAGAGAGTATATGAAGGTTGGTTGGACAGTAATGGATCTCGCAAGAATTGGTTGACTGTGGTACTTTCTTTTGCTTACTCACTTTACCTAGACCAGGAAGTGACTAGAATTCATATCCTTAGTTCTATTTTTCCTGTTAACAAAGAGTTTATTCTGTGTACTGAGAATGTTGGGAGCAGGAATAGGTATTGGGCTTGAGGATAGTGATGAAGATTTGGAAGAGCTATTGTGAGAAGTGAGAGCAGGAACTGACTGAAGTTTTGTGGGAGGATTTCCAGGTGGTATTGGATTGAAAAACCACCAAAATGAGAGTGTACTGATCATTATACCCATGATATTTTCATTATCAGTTCTTAGAATACACGGCATAAGATAGAAAAGACAATCCTTGTGTGGATTCAGAGCTGATATCTTGGGGGGCAAGATTTGATGAGAGTATTGGTCAGAGAGGTAGAAGCGATTGATTGTGAGATATAGAGTAAAAAACAAGGAAATGGGAAGCCATGCTGGGAGGAAAATGGATGGATCAAGGAAGTCCTGATAAGGTTGAAGAGTTAGTGCAGTGGGGATAAGAGAGAGAATGAGCTGGAGAGACAGGAGTAAACTAAAGTTCACTGTTCAAAGAATTCTAGGTGATCACAAAGTTCAGGGTATGACCATGAAAGAAGGTCATTGGAGACAAGATGATCAAGGGAGTGACAGGCCAGGGTGTTGGATGAGTAAAAACATGGAACTTGAAATTACTTTAGGTAATGGAAAAACTTAGGAGTGGAAAAGAAGAAATTAATTGGGATGCCATAACCCTCAATGAATATAAGGGAGTGAACAGAGTTCAGAAGCTGACACAGCAAGAAGGCTGTGATGTACCTTACAGAGAAAATGCATGCATTGGATAAGCTTCATTCAGGTGTGAGTTAGTGATGTTGACTGTGAGTTCAATTTATTGATTTAACAATACGGTACATCCAGAAAAGGGAAGAGGAAATTTGCTGACCTATATGTGACGCCACTCCAGAAATCACTAAAATACCATTTGTGTGCGATGAAGCTATGGCAAAGATGGAAAAGCAGCTAAATTTGTAGGTTCATAAGATGACAGCCAAACTTTACAAAGGATAGTAAACGACTATTTTTGTGAGGCTGAGAGCCAAAGAAATTTAAGGTCATGTTACCTGGGTCAGGAAAATGTTAGACCCTTCTTGGTATTATAAAGAAACAGTGCAGGGACTTCCCTGGTGACACAGTGGTTAGGAACCCACCTGCCAATGCAGGGTACACGGGCTCGAGACCTGGTCCGGGAAGATCCCACATGCTGCGGAGCAGCTAAGCTCCTGTGCCCCAACTACTGAGCCTGTGCTCTAGAGCCCGTGAGCCACAAATACTGAGCCCGTGTGCCACAACTACCAAAGCCCATGTGCCTAGAGCCCGTGCTCCACCACAAGAGAAGCCACTGCAATGAGAAGACCGTGCACTGCAATGAAGAGTAGCCCCCACTTGTCGCAACTAGAGAAAGCCCACGTGCAGCAATGAAGATCCAATGCAGTGATAAATAAATAAATAATTTTTTTTAAAAAACAGTGCATATAATTATTTTAAGAAATATAAAATAAGGTGTCTTTAAACAGAAACACAAGTGAAACAAGGTTATATGTTGATTGGTTGATGAGAATGTGACCAGGGGCTTGCAGGAAACTTACCCTGTCTGTCTGCTAGGAGCAGTGACTCAGCATTTGCTAGTTCACTGCTCAAGGTAATTTTATTAAACATGACTACCATGTATAACAAGAATTGACGTGTATATGTGTATGTGTGTGTGTTGGAGTATTTTAATGCAAATTTCAGACATCCTAACATTTCCTTTGTAAATATTTCAGTATGTATCTCCAGCACAGTGGTTCTCCAAGTGTGATGTGGTCTAGGGACCCTGAAGACACCTGACACCTGAGACGCATTCAAAGTTCTGGGAAATCCTCCTTTTTCCCACTACATATCTCCATAAGGTTGGATTTTCTTCATACACATCAACCAAAATAACCACAATCATAACACAATGATGAAGCAAATACGAGAGTCTAGCTGTCTTGTATTATGGCAGACATTACAGGGATTTTCAAAAATATAAAATATTTCTAAATTAGTTTTTGTTTTGGAAAATAGTTATTTTAATAAAATATGTTGTTTATGTTAACATGTGGGTTTATTATTATTTAATGAATTACTAAATGTTTTTAGATATTTTAAGTTTTGATTTTGAATATAGTAAACATTGGTAGATCTATAACCTATATAAGCAAAAGTCTTTAGGGTCTAAAAACATAGTAGTGATCTTTTTTTTTTTTTAGTAGGATCTTTTTTTACCATGTGCATGTAATTTTATTTTAAACTGTATTATAAAAAAGCTGTCAGAATTTTAAAAAGAAGCACTAGTGCACTTCCTTTGAGCACATGTTTGCAAAACTTGCCAAAAGGAAAAGGAATTTTTAAACTACTCCAGCTATGCATGAAAAGGAACTAGCACAGAATGATTCTAGTAATTAAAGTCACCAAGGCTACTTTTTGAAACTCTGGAAATCCCACAGTAGCTTTTTAAAGAAACCTTTTTGTTTTTATTTATTTTTTTAAAACATTTTAATGCTACATTTTATATACTTTTATTTATTATTATTATTTCCTGGCCACGAGGCATGTGGGATCTTAGTTCCCTGACCAAAGATTGAACCCACGCCCCCTGCATTGGAAGCCTGGAGTCTTAACCACTGGACCACCAGCGAAGTCCCCCTTTTTGTTTTCAAATAATTATGGCCTCACAGGAAGTTGCAGAAGCAGTGCTGAGAGGCTCAAGTGCCTGTCACCAAGCTTCCCCCAATGACAGTATCTTATGTAATTACCATAAAATATCAAGTCCAGGAAATTGATATTGGTACAGTATTGTTAACTGGACTACAGACCATATTCAGTTGTCATCACTTTTTACACGCATTCATTTTCATGAGTGCATGTAGCTCTATACAGTTTTACCCCATGTATAGATTTGTGTAACAACCACCACAGTCAAGATATAAAACTGTTCAGGGCTTCCCTGGTGGCGCAGTGGTTGAGAGTCCGCCTGCGGATGCAGGGGGCACGGGTTCGTGCCCCGGTCCGGGAGGATCCCACATGCCGCGGAGCAGCTGGGCCCATGAGCCATGGCCGCTGAGCCTGCGCGTCCGAAGCCTGTGCTCCACAACGGGAGAGGCCACAACAGTGAGAGGCCCGCGTACCGCAAAAAAAAAAAAAAAGATCTGGGGGGGGAGCTGTGAGACAGGTGTCATGGAAACCAAGGAAAGATAGTATCTAGAAGGAGGGAGATAATGCAAAAGAAGGTCATTCAATGGCTAGTTTCTCCTGACAAAAGACTCATTTCATCTCTTAGCGTCTAATGAGACTGAAGGGAAAAAGGAAGGGAGAAAACCCATAATCTTAAATGAAGGCTATCAGACACAAAATTATTTAAAAGCTTGCTTTTGGCTATAGCCCTCAGACTGATCTGAATGCCCAGGTCTCCCATCTCTTCCAAATAGGGAAAATACATACTTCCCAAATAAGGAAAAGCCAATGTCACACAAATTGAAATAAAATATCGGGCATGCATCATTTTGTGAAATAAAAATTTAGACAACTTCAAGTTTATATGACATAGAGAAGGACTAGGGGCGGGAAGAAAAAGGAATGAATTAGAAGATTTCAAAGCAGTGGTCTATACTGAACCCCCGAGCTAACTCCAGTGAAAAGGAAGGCCCTGGTAGGTGTAGCATTTATTTATTTTTCTTTTTACTCTACCTGGTCCCAGAAAGAAATTATGACAGCATAAACTTTATTTGGGTAAATCATTCAACAAGTGTTTATAGGGTAAAATTGAGAAAAGGTGAGCAGAAAGAGTAATATTTTAATCTAGGATAAATGAGTAGGCAGATTCCCTCCAAGGGTAGATTTAGAGAAGGTTACAAAGGAGGCTACAAACCTGCAAGAGTCAGAGAATGTTGGGCGCCCCTGTGGCTTTGGGGGCCTGACTGGAGCTACCTCCTGCCCAGGCAGGCGGGAGGGGTCCCCGTTTGGCTCCAGAGAGATGGAGGTGGCTGCCAGGCGCCCAGAAGTGCCCCAGAGGGATGCAAGGAGTGGGCCTCTTGAGCCTTTGCTCCTGGCCAGTTCTCAGCTAAAGGGTCCAAGGCAGAGGAACTCTCCCAGCCTCCTTCTGGCCATGAGAGTTAAGGAGCTGAGGCTTAAGGCACATCTGGACTGCTGGGGGTGGGGGAGGGGTGGAGGCAGAGCACAGGAGACTGTGCTCCACCCGCTCCACCTAGAGAGACTGTGGCTGAGGTGGATTGTAAGGTCAGTTGTGGAGTCATGGACAGAGCAGGAGGAAGAACCAGGGAGGAGCTTAAGGGGGGCGATTCTGGAAGGAGAAGCGCTTCAAGGCAGGTTCTGAGTGCGGCAGCCCAGGGAAGCCTGCAGTGGGCTTCTTGCAGTGCCTGGCTCCTAGCCCTCCCTCAGTGCCTCAGCCTGGGGGACCCCCCCTTTGTTTCTATTGAACAGGCTAGCGTAATTAGAGCCTCAACACCCCTCTCCTCTTGGGACCACACAGCCCAGGGTTCTGTGTGAAACTTCTGGGTCTGCAGTTCCTACCAGGCTTTCTGTCGATCTAGATGTGAGTCCCAACCATCATGCCCTGTCCCCCTCTCCCCGCCTCCTCTACCCACACAGCTTCCTGTTCCTCTCCTCCACACACCATCCCCCGCACAGCACACCCTGTCCTCTCACCCCTAGTTCCTTCCTAACAAACTCCCTCAGGTCTGCATTCATTTCACTCCACACCCTGACTTAAATGAAATCATCCCCCTACCAACCTTGTCCTGTTCACAAGGATAGGAACTAATGATATATCTACAAAGAACATGGGACCCTCAAGGACTGAGGTCATTTCAGTCATTTTTAAAAATCATCTCCAATCTGAAGCCATGAAATGGGGCAGGATCAGGTGTCCAGGAAGGTGTCTCCCCTATTAATGCCCTCAGTTCTGAAAGGCTATGTGGGCTTTCTGGCTTTCTAATTCCCGTTTTCACATGCCCTGGCATCCAGATTGCTTTTCATCTTTCCCTGGTGATTCCCATTTCTTAGGTCAGAGGGAGGTTAGCTGGGAGTCCTTGGGCTTCTGGTGTCCCCTAGCATGTAGCTAGGGTAAGGCTTGGGCCGTGCCAAGCCTCCTGGTACTGAACTCTCATAAGTAGCTGCTTTCTCTGTAATTGGAGAGGAGCCAGAGGGTAGTGTCAACCCAAAGGACAGTCTTGTTGTTGCTACCAGGTGGTGTCCAGAAGCAGTAGTAGCAGCAATCTAGGGAATCTGCACAGGGAAGGGAGAGCCACCCCTTTCCAAAGTGAACAGGAATGGAGCCCCTGAAATACCCATTTCTCATTTTTGCTCCCAGCCCTGTCCTGTCATCAGATTTCTCAAGGTGCATTAGCTAAGAAAGCATTGGGGCATTATTAACTAGTGGGTGCAAATTTGACTCTGTGATATAGGAGGAAGGTCAGTTGTGATAAGGGACTCTTTGCGAGATAGCTCCTTTCAGCTTCTCTTTTCCTCATCTTAAAATGAGGTTGATAAACCACCACTTCACAGTATGAGCTTCCCCCATTTATAGTTTCTATATGTAGTTTTCTTATTATTTTCCTTCTATGTTCCTAAAAGTAATATCACACATAGAGACAGTAAACTTGATGATTATATATATTAATTGACATAAAAATCCACAACATAGTTTGGTGAAAAAATACACAGAATAGAAAAGCACTTACATTTGATCACTTTTATCTATTATCTATCTAGGTACACAGGAATAGGGAAATATCGAGAAGGACATTTATCCAAGGACTGACAATGGTTATACAAGGATGGAGAGTTTCAGGTAATTTTTACTTTAGTTTTGTATTTTCATTCATTTTTTGAAGGTTTAACAATGACTTATACTCCTTTCACAAAAAGAATAAAGTCATCAAGGAAATAGACACACACACAGAATAGATCCTTAGGCAGATGGAGGGGGGAGCAGGGACAGAGGTCAGGCTGTCCTCTCCATTTTGCTGGTATTCACAACCTCTTCTTCCCCAATGAAAGTCACTTTGTGGATTAATTCATGCACCTAGAATCCTCCCCCACCCCTCCCCTGTTTTCCCCATCACCAGTCTCTGAATACAGTTAAGGGTTCACTTAGGGCAGGGTCTAGCTCCTTACTGTGGCTCAGAGAGGTCACTGTGTTCACCAGGGACCTCTTTCGACTTCTTCTCCTCTGTGTGTGTCAGATCCTGCAGGGTGATGATCACATTCTCAAACACCTGGGCCTTGTTGCTCTCATTGTCACAGGTTTCCTTTGAGTGGTCCTCATCACCACAGTATGAACAGCGGACTGTATATTTTCTCTTCCTGCCTCTACGTATATCTCCAGGACCATCATTCTTATATGCAGAACCACCACTGGTAGAAGGAGATTGAGCCTGAGAACTGTTTAGGGAATTGATGATCAGTATTTGAGCCTGAAGTCTGGCCCTGACTCTGAGGGGAGGGGCACCTATGGATGTAAGTGGAGGGTTCTGAGACTCCACCAGGATCACATACTCATCTGAGTCATTGAGGGTATCATCTACCTCTATCACGTCGCAATCAGCAGTGCTGATGGCTATTGGCTGGGAGCCCTGAAATGCCACAGGGCTTGCTGCCCTCTCCATGATTAGCTCAGATCTTTTGGGCCGCTTCCGTTTCATAAAAGTGTCATCCCAATCCTCTTCCTCCCTTATCATCTTGATTAACTCCAGGAAATTGGGAAGCCGCTCCAGATCATTTGCATACATCCTGAGAAGATGCTTCAGCCTGAAGCGCAGGTCCCCATTCAACTCAGCCCCTAAAAGGAGCTGATGCAGGCGAGTCTGGTTTGTACCTTTCTCAGCTATGATCCCTGCCTGAATAGCATTCTGGAGCTGCATCTCTAAATGGATCACATAAAGGGAGGTTTTCTCCCCTTGTGCCTGCAAAGTGTTAAAAAATTTACCATGGGCAGTGACACTGCTTTCAGAATCCCCAAACACCAATTTCATGGTGCGCAAGAAATCTGCCACACTTAGGTTGGGGTTGGCCGCCTGCAGCAAACGCATGACCTCCCGCGCGGGGCCCCTAAGGGTTTTCATCAAGCGCTTGAGTTTTTCCTCCTCAGACATATTCCAATCTGGCAGGGCCCCATTGACTTGGATCAGCCAGTTTTCAAAGGTTTCTTCCCCTTGGGCTGGCACCACCCTCCCCGAGAACAACTTCATGTTTCTTTCTGCCATATTGACCCTTAAAGGACCAAGACTCCTCCCTAGGGACTTCAATATGGAATGGGCCCAAGGTGGCAAGGGTGTGTTCTGCCGCCGGCTATTACCCACACGTGCAATGATGCTAGCCATGATGGACGATGATCGTCTATCTGAATATAACAAAATGCTCAGGCTTTTTAGAAAAGCCTAATCTGCAGGAGAAATCCCCAAAGCAAAGTTCCTGGGCTCTGCCTTCCTTCTATCTCAGTAGGAACTGTAAAGAAAAGGGGGTGGGAAAGGTCAGTAAGGTAGTAGACTGCAGGAAAGCAGTCTGCGGTCGCTTTCTTTACCTTCCTGAACGCCCTGAGGCACATTTTCCATTTGTCCACTGCCTGGAAAATATCCTGCAGGAAACCGGCAATTACAACCTTCAGGAGCTAATGGGTGTCCCCATGCTAGCAGGGTGCTTTTCAGAGCTACAACCATCCCCTCCTGCCAGGCCTCCACGTGGGAGAGCAACTGTTGCTTAGAATTCTAGGTGAAATAGTCAGTGTGTGGAGCCGATATTGGGCTCTCAAAATAGAGTGCAATGGTCTAAGTCTCACAGATTTGTGGTAGCAAGTAAGATCTCCATTAAATTCATGGTCTCACGTCTCAACCACATCCCCTTCTCAAAGTTTGCCCTGTTATTTCTCAAGATTCTTATATGAGCTCAGAAACAAGTGCGGGCCTTCATTTCACGTTCAGTCTCTGCAACAGGTGCCTCCGTGAGAAAGCTCGATTCCGAGGTAGGTCTACCTCTGTCCATATGAGGTTGCAGATCCCAGTCCTCAGGACCATCACGGAGGGCAGGGCAGGGAAGGGAAGAAGCAGTCTCACCCCTCATCCTGCTCCCTCGACCTCTCCTCCGCTGTAGCCAGACGGAAAATTCCCTCTCCCACCTTGTGAATACAAGCCAAAGCGACTTCCCCACACCCCACTCCGGGAAATCGTTGGCCTACCAGCTCCGCAATCAGCCGCACAGAATTCAAGTTCGGATTCGGCTTTGATGGCCTGCCACGGAGAAAGGGAATGGGAGTTGGACACGCACACCCACATATCCCTCACCAGGAAGGACCAGGAGATGCAAAGAGGATTCAAGGCAGACAGCTTGCGATTCCCCCCACCCTTCCCGCCCCATTACTACCCCCTGAAAACGCCCTCCCGCCAATCCTGGCAAATCCTACCCATTCGGCAGCATCCAGTGGAACCCACCTCCTTCCTCAGCGCAGCGGGGCCGCGGCAGTGCTCCTTCCCCTGCCTCGCAGTCCCCGATTCCGCAAACGGGGAGCCGCCCAGTCCTGATGGGGCTTTACTCTCTCCTCTCTCCGGGCCTGGCAATCGCGCCCCTTTTCTTTACCTGTGTTGGGCTGGTGGACAGCCCATGCTCCGGCGTGGACAGCTGTGGATGCCGCCTGCCGGTCACCGTGGCCCTGCAGGGGAAAAAGATGACGCCTCCTAAGCAGCCAAGTGACCCGGAGCCGCCAGACAGAGCCGCTTCGCCCAGCTAAGGGTAGCCGAGTCGAGGCAGCGCGGTTCCCAAGGCAGCAGCGGCCGCCCCCGCCCACCCGCTGAGCCCTCCCAGCAGCCGCCGCTTCTTTTAGCCTCTGCCCATTGAGACAAAAGAGCAAGATGAGTCGGGCGGCGCGGCCAATCAACGGGGCGAGGGGGCGGCCTCCCCGCGCAGCCTCCTGCCCGAGGCCATTGCTAGCAAAAGGGGGGAGACGGTCGGCTGGGGCTGCGGCACACAGGCGCGGGAGCCGGTGCGGTGTCAAGTCCAGCTCGGACTCTCGGACTGGGCCGATTTGCATTTTACCCGTGAGTTTGCTGCTTCCCCCTCGCTTCCTTTCTCCTTCTCCCCTTACACCTCTGTGGTCCTCCGCGCTTTGAGACCGGATGCCTTCAACACGAGGTGGGACAGAAATCAAGTGAACAATAAGAGTTCCTCACCTTTGTATAGGGGGAAGGGATGAAAATCATTTACTGAGCGCTTTCTGCGTGCAAACGCGCTTGCACGGACATCTCATTTATTCGTCTCAGCAGCCTTGTGAAGGAGTAGCAGTATGCCCATTTAACAGAGAGGGGACTTAAGCATCCAGTCACTATGGTTAGGAAATGCAGAGCTACTAGCTCACACCCAAGTCGACTTGACTGATTTCAAAGGCTGCCCCTTGTAAACACTCCTCTCTACTCTCAGATTGAGGGTTAGTTGAGAAAAGCCAAAGCCAAAGTGGAGATGGGAAGGCCCACTTGGAACTACTATATAGAACTGGTGAGCAAGGACTATCATCTCCATTTTGCAGATGAGGAAACAGTCATAGAAAGGTTAGGCGTCTTGCCCGACATCATACAGCAAGTAAGTATCAGCATCCGGTTTTACACCCAAGTCTGTTCTCCAGATGCCAACGATTTGCCCCGCTTAGCTGCCTTGGCGGCATTTTTAAGCGGGTGGTCTTAAACCAGCTCAACAGCAGTCTTGG